>NC_141221.1:21647500-21850000 GCF_054856515.1 Filicampus tigris | reverse complement strand
CCCCACCTGACTCCATCACCTCACCTTCTGGTCCCACCATTGATGCAAGTGGCAGCTGTGCCAGACCAAGAGCATGGAGCGTACGCACCTTCCAGGAATTCCTCCCTCCACTGCCGCAGCTCCATAAGAAGTGGTGCAGCTGGAATTCCACCAGTCCCTTCACCAAGCTAATAGACAGCGTCAGTACCGGAACACCATTGCCGTTTTTTTCACATACAGGACTACGATTGTTATTAGTGATTGATACAGACTTCGTCCCTACTCAAAATGGGCCTCAGTTCAAAGGCAGCGGCGGAAATCTCGGTTAGCTCATTCAAACGGTCCACGTGATTAGATGTCATTATTGTGCCAACGAGTAGTTCAGTTGAACTGTTCATGGTTCTGTTTGCAGGGGTGTAGCCAGAAATGTTTCAGTGGAGTAGCCAGGGTGACGCAACGCCTCACTGAGGGGCGGCCGTACGCGTGCGCACACATCATTCTTGGAAGCGAGAAGTCATTGTTTATCATACCATCCACCATCAGACTTTCATGAAATAAATTGCACACATATACATAACCTTGCCCAGTACACTCATAATACAAGCAGACACAAGTTGAAGTAAAAAGCAACTTTTTTGCCATTTTTGCCATTTCTTGGTTTTTGTGTATTATCTCACACACTGATTCACTAGATAACAATTAGCGGGATCAATTTTCACAAACGGCCGAAGCCATTTTGCATACTGTGATCAAAGGCTCATTCATATCTAAAAAGGCCAATGAACAAACATATCATCGCCGTCCGGCGGAAACATCGTATGGCCAAAAATAGTCAAATTGATCCCCCCCCCCCCCCCCCCCCAATTGATTCTAATGGCCCGTCCCTTCTTCGTCTGTAATTTTTACGCAATTTGAAAATAGCACATAAAAATGCAAATACACTGCCGCTCTTGAACCCAACTTATGTTTGAGTCTTTGTTTATTGCGTCAAGCTTGGCTTTAGAGCTTTAAGAAGGCGTTTTGTGAAGATAGAGTAGCCTAGGGCAGATGTTTACTTTTCAAAGGCTTTTTGCACGGTGGGGTCGCCACATGAGCGCAGACTTTTAATAGTCGGCTTCCGCCGGCTTTGTTTTGTCTGTACTCTCTCAATCAAGGCCAGCGTTAAATTACCATTGCCTGGCCTTTTTTAAATAATTTTTTTACCGGTTGTAAAGTTGTCATTTTGACACTACGAGGATTCCGCCCGAAAACAACGATATTTTAAATATTTACCATTTACTGAGCTTTGCTTCTGCTTGTATAGTTAGTATGTTGGGTATGATTGGTTTATGTGCGCATTTAATTTCATGAAACCATGACTGTGGATGGTTAACAATGAAACAGACATAAACAATGACTTCTCGGCCATGTTGTTTGCTTGCTATCATGTCAAAGTAATGATTTTGATTGACATAAACTCTAAAAACAGTTGGGTCATGGAATAATCCAATTATGGGTCTAAAATGGACCGGCCAATACGTGGGTCAATATGCCCCAACTTTCTGGGTTGTTTTGTATAAAACAACCCCCCAAAAGGGGTCGTTTGTATACAAATATTACAAAATGATCCAGAAAGTTGGATCTAATTGACCCAAGTATATTGGCATTACCCGTATTGCTGTTTTAGAGTAATTGACTGAGAATCAAGTCTTTACTGAAGATAATATAATTATACAATATACCATATCATCGCAATTTTAGAAACTTAATTTTCACATTGATGTCATCTAACACGGAGGCACCATTCATGTAAAAATAAGAAAAATGAAAAAAATGGAGATAAGTGTTTTTCACAGGACAGCGACGAGATGCATTTGGATCAATTGTATGCTTGTTTGAATATGCTGTAGATGACGTGTGGCAGAGTATCAAGAATGTCTCGTAAAAGTGGCAGAAAATTTACAGAAAAGAATCAACATCTTGTATAGACTCTTCTTACTTGAGCGATCTTATTTCAAGAACCTTTTTATGTTTATGTCCGTCCGTTCCCGTTGTCACGCGAAGATGTTCATTCAATGCTGAAGGCAGGTTTAGCACCGCATATGAGCTACTTAGCAACTGAAGTTATTACCCAAACGGAATGGTTATCAAATGTTTTGGTACGCTTCACAGCTGTTGACTATGCAAATATTTCCATTCTGAACTGAACGGTTTCTGGAAAGTCAAATATCCTTGGTAAAAATTGTCTATTATTGAAGACTAATTGTCCCTTATAATTCCAGGCACCTCCCAGCTTGGGGCCTGACAACAGGAAGGTTTTCTCAGATGTTCACCTGGCGGCCAAGACTGACACGAGCACCATCTCTGACTCTTGTATCAGCAATGCTTCCTATCCACTTGCTCAGGCCGCCCAGAGGCAGCGGCGTCTGAACTCGGCCAGCAACCTGCGGCGCTCGCGCTTCGCAGGGCCCTGCTTTGGTCTGCTGTCCGGGACGGCGGACACTACCAAAAGCGCCGGTCTCAATCACACCCAGAGCTCCCAAGCAGAGCCCAATTCCATCTCTTCTTCCTCCACCCAAGGAGCTATTGACAGCAACCAGGCAACAAAGAGGCGTGATTTCCCAGGTGAGGGCGACCACTTGAATGTACCTGTGTTTGCCATCTCCGAGGAAGAGGACCGGCAGCCTCTGGTCTCAGCTGAGCACCTGGGCCAAACCACTGGCACCACCATCCAGAATGGACTGGTTTGGGGAACATTTGACAGCAAAAGACCTGCCGGTGTGACTTCCTGCCTCAGTCCTCACAATCGGCGGGTCAGACTGGAGTGGCAGCCATGGGGGAGTCAAGTGTCAAGTGGGGTTTCTCCATTCCCTTCCAATACACCCACCACAATGACTGAGTCGAACACCGTCAATGACTGCCAGTTGCCACACAGCCAGCCCACTGTGTTGTGCAGTCTGACCAACCACATGTGACCAGCAAGATGCTGAAAAGACTGGCGGGCCAGTGAAGCATTCCTGTTAGTGCCCTTTGTTTTGTATGTAAGCCAATTTAATGGAAGAAATCAACTTTTGCAAATTGATTGATATACTTTGTGGAATATATTCTTCTTCTGGATGCTGCTCAATATATGCTGAGGTCCTTAATTGCTGCGGTTTAAAAAAAAGAACATGCTTGTGACAAAGAACAATGTATTTCTGAAAAACTCAACTTTTAGGAGCACTTTTTAATACCAGATTTGTGTATCAGTTTGATGCATTTTGGTGAATTATACTTCAACCGTTGCACTTCAATAACTCATTCAAGTGTGGATTTTGTATTATGTAAAAGCATTGTTATAGAGATCTTAGCCCCTTCCCCCCTGATACTTGTTTCCCAAGTGTTCCAGAAAGTATAGGTCATACATGTATCACTTGCAAACATACAGTGTATACTTTACGTGGATTATAAAAGGGAAATCAAAATACTGTAAAATATATACTAATGTACATCAGTAGACAAATCTAGTGGAAAAATAGCAATCACAGAGTATTTAAAAAATGAGTCGAAATGAATTAATGTGAAGTTTTAAATAAAGGTTGTAATTCTCAAGTGGTGTACCAAACGTTTGGTGATAGTGTGCATTGAAGACTTGTGACATCCCAGTTAATTTTCTGTTTTGGATGTGCATATAATATTGCCATATTCCGCAGTTGGCCTCAGAAAAATTTGTAAAGAATTTGAATAATGGGGAAAAAAACCCCCCAAAAAGATTAAACATGAAACAACACTAGTATTTGATCAAAACGAAGACTCCAAAATATTGTAAATATGAATGACAAAAAGCAAGTCAGACTCGTGTCCTTTTTTTTTTTAATACTATGTTAAAAAGACAAATCAGAACCATCTCAAAGACAATCTAAGCTTTGCCAATAAAGTACAACACAAAGGAATGATGCTAAAAACACTGATGTGCCTTGAATTCTATCAGCATCTAACTAGGGATTCGTGGCACAGTATAGCCCAAAACATTTTTATGCTTGTTGAGTGAGGGCATCTCAGATGCTTGCACAGTCTTGAGTCATTCCTGGGAGCTGCTGTGAGATGCAGTTGAGCAATGCCTTTCATCTAGCTTGCTCACAAAAACCTACACAGTAAGTAAACATTTATGGTAGTTTACAATATACCTCCCCAGGGCCGGGTCTAGGCAGGGGCAAGAGGGGGCCTGGCTCCCCCAAAATATAACATTTTTATCATCTGATGCCTCTCTCCCCTGCTCCATGTCTAACTGTCTTAATGTCTTGCTTGCTCCTCAAATATAAAATATATCAAGTTGTTTCTCGGCTCCGCTCCGTCTCCCCTTTTCACTCTGCTCAGATGTATGGGCTCGCTGTGAGGGAGAGCCGTCTGCAGCGAGCTGAGACCCAACTTCCAATCACCCTTCAGTATGCAAATGAGCCAGTGTTGTCAGCTAGACATGGTAAAAGGTGGTGGAACACAATGCCCCCTCAAGATTGGAGGCTGCCCCCTTCATACATGCCTGTCTAGACCCGGCCTTGCACCTCCCGTCTTGTGGCAAATGCAAAGTACTACTCCAAAGCCTCTTTAATACCAATTCCTGATTGGAGCGGCTTGGTACTGTTGTTGGCTTAGAATGCCCAGATCTCCGGTGGGGAATAATTAAAACTCAGCCCTTCTGTCAGGGGATCGACTGGACTTGTGCAGAGGGTCTGAGCTGCTATGGAATGCTAGAATGGACCATACACCATGACTAAGGGGGTAAAATAAACAAAACACAATCTTAACGCCTTGACTAATTTAAATCCTGTGGAAGAGGAAGGAAAATGTGCAGTCAAAACAAGTTCACACGCCGTATAAGGGCTGTTAATAGTCAATTGCCCCAACCACCCCCCCAAAAAAATACACCAAACGAGCAAGACTGCAAAGCACCCCACACTATACTCATACTTCAACTCACGCCAATTTTTGAGTACACCTGTAAATGAAGCACCATATGATAACTGCCCACTTGATGGGTGCTATAAAAATACATAATTCAGAAACATGATGCATGTTTTAAAATTATGTAGAAATGATGGTGACAAGTTAACAGAGTTCAAAATAAAGGAAGTTGCATGAATGAAAGAATTTTGTGCAAATCTCAGTCTCATTATAAACACGCCAAATCTTATATTTTCATATACATGAAGTGAACTAATACAAACCGAAATAAGATGTGATTAAGAGTCTACATGCCACATACAATTCACTGGATGCCAGCTAGGTTGTTTTAACAGTTTCTTCCCACTTTTCTTCATATTCACCTGGAGTTCACACATCAACAAAAGTGTATGCGTGTGGGGGCGGTTGGGGGGTGGGGCTACTGTGGTCAACATATTTGACTGATGTCTTAATATTTAAGGCCTCTTGAAACTATCACTCATCTCTGACAAGAACAACAACAGAGTGCTGACAAAGTGTTTCCATAAACATTCTATTATAGTGATGTATTTTTGCATAAGGTGGAGCAACACCTTTATTGCCTCCCAGGTGACGAGTATAGATAGTTTTCTAATTTGTCATGAACATATATAAATTTTCTAGTTACTAAACAAATTAGCTACAGCAGCGTCAGAAACCTGAGAAACAAGGTAACATTTTAGATTACAAACTAATCCTTCCCACAAACCGACCATTATATCAATATAAAACATAAGCCTCTAATGAAAATAACTTGCAGAATAAGCAAACTGGAGAATAAACTGCATCTGGTAACTGGAACGTATTAGCCATGGTTTCTACTGATTGTAATTGTTCATTTGTTCGGCAAAAAAAAAAAAAGTAATCAACTTCGGCCTAACATCAGCCTCAGCATGATGCACCACTACTGGCTGCTTGCAGCTTAGCCTTTATTACATGGCAACCTCGTGTATGGGAATCAAGTCCTGCATGCATGCAGCAACACACTGATAGCCATGGCAGTTTGTGTCTTGCCCAAAATGCATCGAAAGAGCATCACTTTGACTTGAATAATATGTCATATACATGACAGCTATACTCAAATAATGTGCACAACGTATGTATTTTACATTATTTCGATGAGTGCGCACGGGGGGGGGGGGGGTGGGGCTCTTAATTCTAAGCCTGGCACTTCATATGACACTAAATTCTATCATAAACTATGCACAATACAGCAGGTCTACATCAGGACTAGAGGATACATCACGCATTTGTTCCCCTAATTCAAGCAAAAATAATCACAATTTCAGTTTTTTTCACCCCATGCTTGAACCATAATACGCATAACAGTACTTCACATAGCCATATGTTAGGTAAGAGTCCATTTTGAATGGATACTGTTTTTTTTTTTGTTTTTTTTTTAAATGGTTAATTTTGCGTGCATTCTCGGGGTCAGCTTCAGCAGGCAGAATGCTACCAGATGAGGATGAGATGCGTCTCCATTGTGCTGTGAGTTGAACAGCAGCTTTGTTCTCTCAGCTCTTGAAGCGGGTCTGCTCACATATGTGGTTGAATTTCCTGAGATCAAGATAAATCATGAACTTAATACAAGTTTTTTTTAACCACAATTTCAATTTTCAACATTGCCCACAGGGAGCGTTTTGTCCAGGCTTGTCCACATTGTGGCTAAAGACCCACAACAATACAAGCACACCCTCTAGCGGTAAATAGGATAAAAAGCAAGAAGAACAAGAGAACTAAAACCCATACAAACAATCCACCTTTTTGCTAAGTCACACCCCAGAAAAACATAGAGGCCGAGTGCAGAAATGAATACAGGCCTGACACGTTCCTGTTTATTTTTGTTTGTTTGTTTTTTTAAGTAATGGTTTAACAGCGGACTTGATGAATAATAAAATAACCTCAATTCATTTTACCCCGGACCATTATTTTCAATGGTTTAAAAGAAATGAAACTAAACACATATGAAACACTTATATCGTGATATACTTTTCAGTCATATTGCCCAGTTCTACTGCCATGGTCCAATAGGTAACACCTTAAATCTCTGTCTCGTTTTCTTCGGGCTCATATTGATGTAAAATCTTCTGCTGGGAGCCTCAAAGGCTGCTTTTGTATTTGTCTTTTCTTTGATGCTCTTGTTGCTCTTAACTTTTAGGTGTATTGAATATTGCTGCTGTGACAATTTAATTCCCCTCACGGGAGGAATAAAGTGACACACTCTCTCTATCTCTAAAAATCAGCAGGCACATCTTTGTCTGATCAAGGAATGCAAGGTTATGAACAGCGTGCAATGAACTAGTTTGCGCACAAGCATAACCATATATCGTCATGTGGCATAATAAAGCACACTCACTTCTTGCTTAGGAGTGCTTTTTCTCACATATTTGCTGTAATTACAACTTTACTTTTGCCTTACCGTAGGTTAGTGTACGACCGCCCTGACTTGCGTACAATTTCATGTTATGTTGCTGCCATTGGAACGGAATACTGTTGTAAAACCAAGTACCACCTGCACTTGTATTATCTGTAAGATAATGGCAAGCCGTTGTTAAAGGGACAGTGTGCAAAATGCACTTGCTATCTAGTGGTGAACTAATAGAATGCAACGACCTAAGTTTGAAGCACGCGCACTACGGTGCCTCTGAGAGACCACACGTCGCAAGAAAAATGTCATCACAAACGACTTCTAGTATTCCTTCAAGTGACAAAGGAAGTGCACTGCATTTGTTACACATTCCGTAGTCATGACGACGAGGAATTATGTTAGCCAAGTTTATCTGCTCCGGGTATCGTCACTCTGTAGCTTTGAGGGCTTTCACCATGGGAAATTTAGGAGGGCATTGCAAACGTTAAATTAAGTTTGAAGTGAGGTGAGAGTGAGTGGAAAAGGCTAAAAGGTTCAGATGAGCGGAAAAGATCGCTTCTCCTTCGCCTCCATGTCATCGGTATGTGTTGCCCAATTGTACTTCCCTTTCAGACACAGTATTTAAAGATGCAAAATCAGGTTGCGCAATTTGTAAAATGTTATAAATAAATCACACTGTGTATTGCATCTACTCCTTCCAGAGTACGCAAAATGAGCTGGGTGTCAATTTTGCCAATTGGCAGACACAATCTTGGGTATGCCTGCTTAGTAAATCTATTTGTTTGTGTGAGCAATCAAAACAGTTTGCCCTCGGTTCCGCAAACCTTTCGTAAGTCAGGCTCAGATTCAGAAAACAGGTCAGCCGTGATTGGTCGTTGTGAGCAGTTGTGATGTCATTTTCAGTCAACAGAAGACAAAACGGTCGCCCCCATTGATGTGCATTTTGCTGCTTAACTTATATTCCACAAACGCAAAATTAATCAGAATGCCGTGTTTCAACTCGTGGTCCTGCTGGGAACATGTTCTTGAAAAAAATATGTTTGGGTTGACTTCCGCTTTAAAGGAAGTGCATTGCCCCTTAATTTAGTTGTCTCATCGGGCAATATGGTGGGTTTCCCCTAAACTGGATTTCTGCAAGAAGTGTCATGAAAGCATGTCGCGCTCGTCATCAACAGTAACCTGGGGTGTGTGGCGTCTTAGCAAAAGTTCATTTAAAAGTTGGAATGCATGTAGGGTCTGTTCTAATCAGTCTAAAAAGTACGTTTGTACGGTGACTTCCATGAATGGACAACGCTTAAGGTAATGCAAAAGGATAAACAGAAAGAAGGAATGTGATGTTGCAGAAAGGACACGGGTCAAGTTGCATGGAAATAACTTACATTGCATGATGGGCTTTCACCTGTGTACGACAGTTACGTCCCCAGTAGCAGTCGGGACGAGACAATACAGCAGCTGAGAGGGGCAGATACATTCCAACAGGTTCACAAGTAGTCATAACAGAGGAAATTCTCAAAGCCAGTCATCTATCCCAGTGATTCTCAACCAGTGTGCCGTAAGAGATGATCAGGTATGCCGCGGAAAATGATCCAATGTCAATTATTTAGACCAAAGTATATGATTTTCTAATTGTTTTTGTTCATTTATGTGTGCCAAGCACGTCTCGCAACAGGCAAAAAAATTAAATGCCCTTCCACCAGGGGTAAAGGTACATAATTAACCTGTATATGCGCTTTGTGTGAATCGTTTTGCGAAGCGGTGTGCCGTGAATTTTTTCCGAGGTCAAATATGTGCCTTCGCTCAATAAAGGTTGAGAAACACTGGTCTAGCCCAAAGACAGTAAAAGCATTCAAATCTAATACATACTGTATTCAAACTTTCCAAATATGTCTGTTTATTTTGCTAGCTTGTGCATTTAATATTAGCGTTATGCGACGCAGACAACTTGACATGCGTTAAGAGTCAGTCATACACGGAGAGACTCTGGTCACTTTTCAAAATTAAATGTTTTTCAGCCTCGGATAATAAATAAACCGGAAGTACTGTCCTTTTTTTTTTTTTCCCCCCCTTTCATCTGTGCGGCCGGTGCCTGGTGGTTGGGGACCCCTGCTATAGAGCATACACACACGCATGCGCTGCAAATAAGGAAGTGGGCTGTACCATATGGGTGTGTGGGTTGACCTGGCCGTTGTGAAAATTTGGCCGCTCATGCCATCTAGCGGTGATCTTTCATACTGAAAGCATTCCCAAAGCCTTGATACTTACTGGGGACCAGTGCCAAGCCCTTTTAAAAAGTTTCATTTAAAAAAAACACTGAAAATGTATCAACACGTCATGTCATCCATAAACAACAATTCTGCAGACGTATTTGTACGTCATGGCATCAAAAGAGTTAACGACATTTTGTCAGGTTCAGATGAAAACGCATTTGCACTGCATGAAGATTACATTTGCTTTGTTTTCCCACATGTAATGTTACAAGCATGTAGCGAAACAGTCAAAATCATTTTCTATAACTATTTGAGTATCACAATGTGAGGAATAACTCATATGTCATACACAGCTGTGATTAGGTGGCCTTTGGCCTACAATATACACAGATGCATGAGCATAGAATGCTGTAAGTGAACACATTTGATTGGCTGAGTTGAGAGTTATATAATAAACGTGACGTATTGTATATTACCCGTTTGCACACATTACTGTCGTAAATCCCGACCAAGTTATGCTGGTTGAAAATCGTGTTTGTCAAGATAACCTAATACCTATTCTGGGACGGTATATTATGACTAAGGTTGCAAAGTTTAAATGGCTGAGCTGAGGACTTCAGAAATGTTTGCTCTCAATGTTAACTTGTGGTATGTGAACAGGTTGGAAAAAAACAAACAAAAACAAACCAGAACTTCAGCTCATCTGACCTGGTAGTTCAGACGGAGGAATATTCTGCCTGTACTTGTACGCCAGCTCCTTGAAGACCATCAGGCCGCAGCACACACATAGGATTGTATTTGCAGAAATATGGTGATCTAAGGAGATGGTGGGATGCGGATGACTTTTCTTAACGGATAACGTCATAAACAGATTGCGAGTCAAAGGCTCACCTGAAAAGCAAAATGTCCCCTGTTGCAAGTCATGGACAGCCTCCTTGACTAGATCCCTCCATGTCTTGCCTCTGGAGGACAAGTAGTTCTGGTGAAAGTATAAAAGCACACATTCACAGATACAGATGTGGATTTCATTTTAAACAGTTTTAATCAACTATTTAAGTCTGGAAAGGGTCAAACTAACGATCTTTCTATTCATAACGTTTGATCATGTGATTCAGGTAAAATCTAAACACAAACTACTATGATTATAAAATAGAACCTAAAAGGGTCTCCTGTTTGGGAACATTCTGGCTGTCCTGTTAAAATCGCCAATGGGGAAAGGTGCGTGGTTAAGTCTGAAGGTTGTGTACCGACATTGCTACATGAGATGGGCGGCAGGTAGCACGTCTAACATGCACGGCATCATCCGACTGTGAATGTTTCTTAGACGACGAAGCAAAAACGTCAAACTTAAATAGCGAGATTTTCATATTGTAGCGTCTTCCATGAACACGCAGTCAGACGTAGTTTAATTATCACGTTTTTATGAATCCAAGTACAACTGCTCTGGCTCTTCTTTCTACGCTGCTCCACTCGCTTGCCGTACGATGCATTCATGAACCTCGGAAACATCACAACTCAGCAACTCGCAAATCTGACCACAACACAGATAAGCCAATTCGTTACAATATGCTGTTGAACATTTAAAGATTTCAATGCCTAAAAAGTGTATACAATTTCATAAAGACTTTTTAAAGTTACTGCATTTTCTCCATTATAAAAATAGTTTTAATATAGTTCGCAATAATTGTAACTGTTATTGTATGTATTTTTTTCATCACAAAAATTGTATACTGTATATGTACTGTAATGACAACTTGTCTGTAACTTGAATACTTAGATGTGTCGTAGGCTGTTGCTGCTGAGTGTTTAAAGATTTCAGTGTCTTAATAATAAGAGATCTTTATTGTTAGTGTATTTTTTATTCTGGTGTAATTTCTTAGAATATTACCCGAATGGTTCGCTTTTTATTTATTTTTTTTGAAAAAAAAAAGTACAGTTTACTTGTCATCTTTTCAAAATAAACATTAAAAAAAAAAATAAATAAAAATTGGTTTTTTTTTTACTGAAGTTTCCAAAAAACCGTACCGGACCAAAACGTGACTTACGTACCATTACACCCCTAGCGTATACTGACGTCACAGACATGCGCGGTAAAGACGGTTTATTGGAATAAGGTGTTTTCATGCGCGTCAATTGGATTATCAATCGACATAAAACCACCCCTCTCGTTCGGAATAAAATCTTGGCCTTAATCGGGTCACAATATTGTCATGGCACACAGTTTGGAGAGTACACAACAGGAAACACTGACGAAACCTGTAAGCAGTGAAAAACATGAACTATGAAAACTGTTGACACGAATAAATGTCACCTTTAGGATCTCTGATTCATAGTTATTGTTATTCAGCACACCGTCCAGACATTTGTCCGTCAGATTAAGCTCTGCAAGAAAAGGAAGAGTGTAATACATCTGCTTATTCCTCACAGGTGATAGAATAAAGAATAAATCTGTTGGAGGGATGCATCTTTTCTATCAACTAGACCTGCATCTACATTATGAAGCTCCCCCGCTCTCATTATTGTAATAATATATTTACAATACAGTACATCGAGGTTCTAAGCAGGTTACATATGCTGTGACATTACCCATTTAAGGAGTAAACACATTTGGATTTTATTTGCTATTTTTTTCATGAAAGAGCATCAGGTCTCAGACAGCCGGGTAACGTAGGGCAGCTAGTTAGCAGACTGATATATTGTGAAAAACAGATTCATACCACTGAATGGAGCCAGGCAGCCTTGACAGCCAATCCTCTGGCAACCCCAATAAATGTGACAGAAAGGACGCTGGCATTGCAAACCTGCCAACAAACAACATATCACAGCTGCAGGATGTGCAGAACACTAAATTCACACAAAAAATACGGCACGCTACCACTGAACTAAAATTGCATTATACAGTCATTATGAAAAGTCAACATCACCCATAAATGTGTTTTTAATGAAGTGAAAGCAAAAGGAAGTATTCTTACATGTTTAAAAGGAGAAACTGGCTGTTCTCAGAATCCTTCCCTCATTCTCTATTTATTACTCTATTTGAATTTTTATATCGTGAACTACAATGGATCCCTGCATATTCACTGCTTAGCACTCACAAATTCACATTAGCAATTTTTTGGGGGGGAACATTTTCTCAAATATTGACTGAAAAACTCATATCGTCATTGCGATAGTTGACGAGGGAATTCTAAAGTACGACTGTTAATCTCGTCATGGTGAATTTTAATCTCGTCATGGCGACTTTTAATCTCATCATGACAATTCTAAATCTTACCGTAACGACTTTAAAACTAGTCTTGTCATACATAACGCAAAGCCACCGTGTCCATCAGCGGTGGGCAATTCCGATCCCGATCAGGATCGTTATGCAGATTCTGCAGACCTTGCTGTTTATATGATCATTTGAATCAGGTGTACTGCAGCAGAGAGACATAGAAAACATGCAGGATACCGGCCTTCGAGGACTAGAATCGCCACCCCTGGTACATGATTGAAACATCATTTTTTTTATTCCTCTTTCCAGATCTTCTCAAAAACACAGAGCCCACTGGATTTGACAAGCAGTGGCTGAATCAATTTATCTGGTTCAGGCATACTGAGGAAGGCATGCACTGTTATGTATGTCAAAAGCAGTGTGCCCAACGCAGCAGGCAATTGCTGCCTACTACTATACAGGCTGGACACATTAAAAACACATGAGGTGAAAGCCATTCATATAAAGTTACAAAAACTAAAATAATATAGTTTAGATAATTTGAATAATTTTTTGTTTGTTTGTTTGTTTGTGGGTTTTTTTGGGGGGGGTGACATGATAGTCATATTCTTATTGGAACTCTTCACTTCAGTACAGTATGTTGCTTATAAAAGAAAGTGTGTCAGCCGAATTTATAGAATACATGCATGCCATGGCGCATGGTCAGGATGGCACCAACTCTGTCTCAATTTGAGCCAAGAAAAACCCTGTCTAATGAGGCGATTGGCATACCTAAAAGGTACAAAGCTCAAAAGTTTAAAAAGTAATGCGAGTACAGCCAGTAAGGCAAAGAAGAGGGACAAGATTTCTATTTGCCTAACATACTGTAAGGACGCATTAAGGCTAAGGGCAGACGTCACCGTGTCACCTTTGTCTGCCGGTCAACCACAAGGTGAACGTGATTGGGGTGTTCAGTGCTTGAGTGGAAATTGGTCCTGCACGGCCACACGCTACTTGCACAACTACACTACCAATAGCCCGTTTTAATATCCAAGCTATTAACTTTAACTTTCTATGTATTACCCTACGTAGTACGTACATACTTGTGCATTAGATTACCTTACACAGTAGAGTGAGTACTCACATTGCTGCTGGCTGTTCAACTCAGCCCGTCTGTCTGGCATTGGCTGCAAGCAGCACGTACAAATAAGATGACAGCCTAGAGGTTGGCAACGGTACTCTACAGGAGCTGCAAAAAGTGACACAGGTATGACCTTTTTTTTTCCCAAGAAAGGAGTTTGAGGACAGGATCTTAGCTAATACCTGGTGGGTTGCCAGATGACGTTGAGGGCTCTTCGCCAAAAGACTTTGCAGAGGCTTCATCTGCAGCTGGTATGATGGGAGGTGGAAGAGAAGGAGACACAGGAGGCGGGACTGGCAGACCCGGAAGCCAGTAGTTGGAGCCTGTGGCAAACAGCATCTGACCGACCTCTTTCCTGTAGCCTGGACACTGTCTGCACATGACTAGAGGCTGACTGAAAAACAAACAAGGAAATAAGCATTTGCACTTCTTCATGATCAAAATTAAATACCAAATTAATGTATTAATGACTACATTTATCAAGGATGTTGTGATTTGTCTTTTGGTGTTGTAGTTTACGCAACTAATAGGATAATTTACAAATCAAATGTAAAGCTGGTGCAATAGCCAAAACGTATACCTAATGTCAGAGGAGTCGCTGTCATTGTCAGAGAATTCAAAAAGGTAATCTGAACTGCCCTCTTCATCAGATAAACAACGCTCAACTTTTGGCTGCAAAATGTCCTTAGTGATCTTGTTGCGGCTGTCCATGCTCTTCACCTCCTCCTCACTGCGACACTTTTCTACAAAACAGATGAGCACACTTAAGTTTGTTTGTACTAAATGCATTTATAGAAAAAAAGAAGTTGCATACAATCATGTGGATGCCTTTTTAGAAGAGGATGATAACTGTTGCATTTTGAATATATCAAAGGAAATCGGGCCCGGCCGATTAGAGCCCGGCAAAAATCATCGGCAAATGGGCCAATGTTTGCCTAATTGCTTTTCCCCTTCTGTACCCTTAAAAAATTACAATTTCACTTAAGGTACCCTAACAATTTACATTGTTATACACATATTAAGACATCAAATTATTACGCAGGTAATTATACCATAACTTTGATTCCTTCAACATTTGTAGACTATAGTGTATAAACCCTAATTTCCCTAGTAGGACGCATGCAGCATAACCTTTTTCTGTCTTTGCATTGTGTTTATTTTCCCTCTCCTTTATTTACCAGGGGTGTAACAGTACGCTAAATCACATTTCGGTTCGGTTCGGTTTCTTGGAACCTTCGGTTCTGTGTATTTTCGGCAAAAAAAAAAAAAAACAGATTTTTTATTTTTATTTTTTTTAATATGTTTATTTTGAAAAGATGACAAGTAAATGGTATATTTTTTTTGAAAAAATAAATAAAAGTGAACTATTCGGGTGATATTCTAAGAAATTACACCAGAATAAAAAATACACTAACAATAAAGATCTCTTAATTTTGTAAATTATTAAGACACTGAAATCTTGAAACACTCAGCAGCAATAGCCTATGACTATGACACATTTAAGTATTCAAGTTAAAGGCAAGTTGTCATTACAGTACATATATACACTTTTTGTGCTGAAAAAAATACATACAATAACAGTTACCATTATTGCTAACTATATTAAAACTCGTTTTATAATGAAATATAGTAACTTTAAAGTCTTTATGAAGTCTTGAAGCATTGAAATCGTTGAATGTTCAACAGCATATTGGAACGAATTGGGTTATCTGTGTTATGGTCAGATTTGTGTTTTGCTGAGTTGTGATGTTTTTGGCTAAAAAGACTGCTTGCATCCTCGTCTAAGAAACATTCAACGTCGGATTATGTCGTTTTAAGTGTTATTATGTTAGACGTGTTACCTACAGCATAGCCGCCGAGCTCATATAGCAATGTCGGCACACAACTTTGGGACTTATACAGTACCTTTCTCCATCGGCGATTTTAACAGGACAGCCAGAAAGTTCCCAAACACTAGACCGCTGTGTACGGGGGACCTTTCGAGGTCTGGCTTGTTTGCGTATTCGTTTGCTCCTCTTTAGTGCCGCCGCCCTCCTTTCCCGCGTGCAACAGTCAATAGCGCCTGTGTGTAAGCTCCCGCTAATAATAAAAACTGATCAGAAACGGTACGCAACCGAACATGTTAGACACCGCACAGTTTAATAAAACGGCGCCTTTAGACTACAACTCTGGTTAAATTGAAAGCATTCCTAACTATTACTTGAATTACGTTGGTATTCAATTCAATTATTCTTTGCACTGTATTCCTCGAAAAGAAGTTGGACATATTTTGATTGGGGCTTTTTCCGGCCAATGGATATTTGGGTTTCGTTTTATTTGTTTTAATTATTAATTTTCTAATTTTATTGGGTGTTCTATGCAAAATAAGTATTTCATGAACAAATCGAAAAAAAGATGATAGAAAATTGCCATTAATTTCATGTAATTGTAAGGGATAATGCTATATTGAGATATATAGGGAAACAAAAAGGAAGTTATTTTATGCATATTACATTTTTAAAATGAAACAGCCAATTAATATGTAATCAGTGTTTTTTCCTGCCAAAATCAGCATTGGCCTTGGTTGTTCTTTACGCTAACCTGGGTGTTGGATGAGGTAGGCCTCCACGAGGTTGTTGAGGATATGGTTCTTGCGGATCCTTTCCACAGGGCAGCGGCACGTCGGACAAAGAGAAGATCGCTCCATCCAGCCAGAGTAGCAGGCAGCACAGAACGTGTGCATGCAGGGTTGCAAGCTACCACAAGGAGAAACCATTCATGAGTTTTTAGCACACAAACCTCACCTTAGTTGGGGTTTTACCTGACACAGTCATATAGGAGGTCCTGGCAAATAATACATGTCAGAGATTCCTCCATCTTGTCTGTCTTGGTCTCTTCTGCTGGTGTTTGAACCGTAAGGTTTCCAGTTGATGCCAAGGTTGGTGTTGTTGTCTTTATGACGGATGAAGGTTCTATCTCTGGAAATACAATAAAGTGATTGCTAACCTATATGTAGGACATGTCGTTTAAAAAAAACAACAAAAAAAAACAGTTACAAATGCAGCGTGTCTGTAATTGTCACAAGATCAATAAATTATTTATATATGATAGAACCAACTAGCTTCAACTGTGTGAGGTTAATGCTCCTATTTGGATGTGCATTGAAATATGCATGAGGCTGAATATATGCTTCATTAAGCAAAACTGGCAGGAAAGCTTCAGGTGAGTGTATGGATGTGGGGAAAAAAGGCCATCAACTAACACACCAGTTTTTCTCTTCTTGCGTTCTGGCTCCAAATTGTTGAGTGCTTTCTCGGGTGTTTGAGCCACATTACTGGAATGGCTACCTGTTGAGGTAGATAAAGACACAGTTGAGCTACTTTTATGTCAATTCATAAACACATAGTGTAGTCATGTCATTTAAAAAAATAGATAATGTAATAAATAAAAATACACATTTCCAAAAAGAAAAAAAAAAAATCTTCACTCGATCAAAGACTCGACACTTGCATGAATTAATTTGGTAACTTGTTCAATTGTGTTGAAGTTGGATTTAGACAAGAGAATTTTTTTGCCCCGAGTTGAGCGCCCTTAGGATATCGTTCCAACCGCATGAAGAAAAAAATACATGAAATCAGATCAGACTCAGCCCTCTTCAGCTGGATTTACACAGAAGATCCAAGTGGCAAATTCAGATTTAAGCTATTAAGGCCGGGAGCGCATATTCACGTTACTAAAGCCGGGAGCGCTGTTGCTTGTTTCTACCTTTTAAAGCCGGGAGAGCGTATACGTCATTTTTTTTTTTTTATCCAATTCTCGGTCTCCTAGCCAATAAAATGCATCAGAATATCCACGCGACGCTGTCGGACTCCTCTGAGGATGTCGGTAATGTCCGCCAGTGATGGTGGACTCCGTCGAAGTGCAAAGAAAACGACGCGCTTGCGGACCTTGAACCAGTGGAACCAGTTGAACGTGATATATGGTTACGATATATGTTTGTAGACAATGACAATATCGACGTCTTTGTAACAGAATAGAGGATGTTATTGACCACTCGATTTTTAAAAATTAAAAATAGTGCTTCTATTGCATTGATTAAAAAAAGTACGTTATTTTTACATCTTCGGTTTAAAAAGATCAATTAATAAACTTTATAAACCAGTTTGAAAGCCACGTCTCAGCTTTCAATTTATTTTGGAATAATGTTTCTACCTGCTACAGGGGCTGAGATATTATTTTCTAGGTGTTGAATTTCCAGGAAAACCAGGTTTTTGAGGGTGATTCCAAAAACGACCTTAGGTTTTAGAGAGATGTTTAGAAAGGCTCTTTAGGCATTAATGGGTTAATGAATATAGGCTTTAAACAGGTCATCTGAGCTGCCCTTATGGGAAACGCATGTAATGTTAAAGTTTACATGTACATTTGAAGTGACACACCATGTTTAAAAAAAGAGCATTAAATACCAATATCTGGACTGGTGACAGTCAATCCCAGGGAAGAGAAAGGCAAATATTGCCAACTATGGGCAATCTCGTCTTCAATCAACCTAAAACGATTGTTTTGGAGCATGGGAGTATGCTGGAGCAGCATTTCAGTAAAATAACCCACCAGAGTTAAGACATGCTCTGGCTGACGGAGGTCCGGGTGTAAAAGGTTGCTGAAAACAGAGGTGGGAAGTAGAGGTGGACGGCTGAGGTTCTTCCTGATTAAGATCCCGAGGAGCTTTTGTGAGCATGACAGGCTCCACAGACAGCGTCATCTCGGAGGATGCCAGGGCAGAAGGACTGTGGGCTGAAAAGTCTCATGTTCAGATGCAGATTGGACGGCTGGTTCAAGGCATTCTCAGTATACATACAGCACATCATGTCAAGACTTCTTACAGGTCTACTTACTGTATTGATCTTGCAAAACAGCTTGCTCCGTTTTGATTGCATGGTAAACATAAGCAATATCTGCAAGAACATATTGTCATTTTTTGCTTCTAATAAATCCAAGTAAAGAGTAGCAAAGAAAATATGAAGTACATTGAAAAACAAACAAACTTACTTTGTTCGGGCTCATTTTTCCTGTATACAAAGTAGATGACGTCACCATTTTGAAGCATGTGAGTTTGTTTTTTCACCAATTTGGCCATGTTGATCACTGTACCATTGGTGCTAAAAGGAAACCAATATATACATATATAGATATATATATATCTATACTGTATTTCAATGAACAAATCAAATGTATTACTTTTTAGATGATCAAAAGAAAAATGTCTTCTAAGATTTTCTCTCAAATTCCTTACTGGCAAGATAATGCTCAGTTTTGATTGACACTGAGTGACAGAGGTATTAATATCACTGTGTATTATTTGTCAATTTGCTATTATATACACTACACTGAAAGCTGCAGTAAAGCATTTTTGTAACTTATTACTACTTACATTCACGCAGTCAGGTACGTACTGTGTTGTAAACATGAGGTTGTTGTCGGAGTGCTGGAGCCCATCCCAGCTGACTTTGGCCAGCAAACAGGGCATACACTGAACTGGTCACCAGCCAATCGCGGTCACAACTGCTGCACTTTCAATGGAGTCCAAATAGCATTTTATTGGGAGCCATACTGAGGGATAATTTACAGTGATGGTAAACTACTAAACACATTTCACCATTGCAAATCAAAACCACAATGTACATAACATATATCGTTGAAAACTATCAATACCTCACTGACAGTGTCAATCAGCTGAGCTGAGATGTAACGAGTCATAAAGCATGTTTGCTTTTGCAGGTCTGCACTCTGCCAAAGGCCATTGAAGGAAGTCCTCGAATTACAACGTACATGACCTACGACGTTTCGACGCCCGTGCCTCCTCCACCATTTTGTACCCAGCACCATAGTGACTATATTTACATGCAGTCAATATTCGGGTTAAGGTCAAAATTGCGATTTCGTAATTATTCTGAATCACTTTACTTTACTAATTTACATGATTGAGCGGACAGAGTTGCTCCGGCATTTGATTAACCCACTGTGTACGGCGACACACGGCGTCATGACTCAAATGGACGTCATTTTCGCGTGTTACTTTCAACTGTCAATAAAACACGTGATATTCATGTCACTGACAACAGGAATGAAGCAGCGTTTTTTTTTCTCACTCCAAAAGCCTGCTTTTGTGCTGTGTCTCTGAGCTTCTTTACCTCTGCTTGTGTATTTGCGCTGGGTTGCGCGCCAAACAACGCACTTCCACATACAAGCACTTTCTGTACTACAAAGACCAGCATTCCTTGCGGTTGAGCAAGCGCAGTGTCTGTTTGCTTGCCGGCAGTATTTTTGTCTTTTTCGCCCTCCTCTCCTTCTCCATCCACCTCTCAGCAGGTAAATACAGCTTTTAGGATTTTTATTTTAATGTATTTTCGTTTTTTTATACAAAGTATTTTGATGTATATTTCGACTTTAAGGGTGAAATCCGACATACGAGGAAATTTGCATTACATCGCCAGTGTAGGAACGGAACTCATTCATAAATTGAGGACTTCCTGTAGGTATTTTTGTACTTGGAGTACCTAAAGCTCTGACTGTCACTGTATTCATTATTGCCAGTAAAGCAAATATTATTAAATATTAACTGGTCAAATAAATAATAAAACATCCCCCGATTTCTACTCTTGAATGGTTGACTAGTCGTCGTACCTCATGTCTTCAAGCCACACCTGCCCTGAGTTTTCATCTTGCACTATCTTGCAGTGCTCCCCCGAGACCAGTTTATTGGCAGGAAAGGCCAAATCACATCCTGCCACAATTACAACACAACACAAAAATACATGTGGTTAAATGGGAGATTAACAGTAAATGGCCTCAGAACGGAGATACTCTCATGACAGTCAATATCAAAATCTGAAAAAATTGTTCACTGAAGCACTATATAAGTACAACAATACTTTTTTTTTTTTTTTTCAAAACTGAGCTGACATTTCATTTTGAACCATGTCTACCGCAGACATAGCCTCTCCAATTAAGGCTAGACATTTTGCATAGCCAAAAGCTCAGACCCCCACAAGCTCTTTAACAACCAAGCAATGAAATACAGGCCTATAGAAAAAATACCTACTTAAAATTCTGCACACATGTTCTGAATGGACGCCTTTTGTTATCGGCACAAGAGGCTGTCTAAGTTTGCAGGACTGAAGGCTTTGTTTCTTGTAGGGGGAGGTTTTTAAGGCCTCAGACACTGACAGCGATGTCTGCTTTACAGAGTTGTCTTTAGGTAACAATGGGCACGTTCAAAGCAAAACACGAGAAATATTGGAGTTATATTTGAAGCAAACCTGTTATTCCTCACCACAACGCGCCCATTCTTACCTTTTTTCCGGCCAACGGTGCATTCCCTGTTGAAAAGCAGCACTTCAGTTTCACTGGAATCCACTTTGACCAGCTTTCCCCACGGCGTACCCCTTCTGTGACTGTCCATCTCCCGATGTTTGGAACTAAATCAGGGGTTAAGTGAGTCGTTGGTATTCATGCACAGTGCAGACAAAATCACAGACCATCATAATAACCCATCAATATAAATAGTATAGTTTAAATGCGATCTTCATTCAACACAGTTCAATAAATTCGCCCAACAATTTAAAACTGAAACACTTCTAATTACCAAGTTATGCTATCGAACCCCCACAAGATTCGCTCCCTGACCTCACTTGCTAACGTAAAAAGTTGCACCTTGTTGCATGACAAGTCGGAGAAACAAAATGTTATCCCAAACCGAAACCAAACGTGTATATATGTGCCGCAATTACAAATGCAGCTGTGACCAGAAATCTTTCACACCAACAACTCTGTTCACACGAGGAAACTACGGTGTTTGCTAACGATAGCAGCCATTTATGACGTCCAACTAACGGGAATCAAACGTAATGTAACGTTAAAGTGATAATTATTCTGTAACTATAACTGTACCGTCCAAAGAAGAGTTTGTTGTCCAAACAGTTCTGTCGACTATTTTAACTTGTCGTCATGTTCCAACAAGGAACAAGCACCACTTCCTGCAAAGCAGTGTTGACATTTTTTTTTTACCCTTATCATCCGAGGAGGAGCCTTTGGGATTTGTAGTCCAACCAGAAGTCTACAACGTCACAAACAGTAGCATAATGTGTTCGGATAGGATAGCCATAATTCGACGTTGTGTTTACCTTTTCCTTTTTTCATTTGATTTAAACATAAAAACACATTTTTAAAATGTTTAGACTTTTTTACCTATAACATCGGGTTTTGGGGATATTTTCATTCTTTGTTTTTAGGTGTGACCTATAATAGTTTGCACAATATGGTATTGACCATGCATTGTAATTTATGGCTATCGTTTCAGAACAAAATTGTTGCTGAACCTAATTATTTTTTTTATTATTATTATTATTATTATTGTTATGAAATACTGATGTGCCAGAGAAAAAAGCGATGGTACATTCATAATCAGTGAAAAAAGGGTTACTTGCATATCTGATTTAAAAAAAAAAATGTAACAAAAAATGTTTAACAGTGTTATTATCTAATTTGTATTGTTATTCTTATTATTTTAAATACAGCTTTTGTATTGAGTCTAATGATATTGTTTAATTGGTCATAGTGTCTGGGTGATCAGTTTTTATAGAATTGCATCTTAAACTACGGGGTCAGTCAGTGGTGACTCACCACTGGTGAGGATTGGATCAATTCTTGAAAATGTGTTGTTCAAAACATTAGATTAGGTCACATAACCCAATTTTGGTTTTAATCTGGATCGAACCCTCAATTTGCTTTGTTTAAAACATTTTAGTCGTGGTGGGATAACTCTCTGCCTAAAATTCTGGATTATTTCCCATCCCATCTGTTTTGTTGAATTCAGGAATAAAATGTGATTTAAATACAATTTTATCTGGTCAAATAGCATTCATCATGCAGTTGATATTCATATATTTATTCGATAAATGATAAATTAATATCATAAAAACAGTGAACACAATAAAAGAATGCCAAGTCTGATGCTTAAAATGAGTTTTAATGATGGGCAGAGAGGGGGCTTGCCTAATGTTTAACGGGAGGTCATTCCAAAGGGATCAAAATGATCCAGATTTGGAAATCCCATTTTTTTGCTCTCTCCAGGATCGGGTAATCCGTTTTACTTTTATGCCAGTTACTCAAAGCAAGATTGGATTGGATCACCCAGATCCAGATACACCATTTTCAAGATTCCCAAATCTGGATTACCAGTGCTCTAAATGGAACAATATGTCACAATATGGGCTACCAGCAATGTTAAGAATAACAGGCAGAAGAGCCAATTTAGCCACTTATATTTATGATTTCTTTTATCAACAGTAACTCTCATCTGAGCCACAACAAATAACAAATATACATAACCAAATACATTGTTGTCATTTTGAAGAAGTCTTAAAAAAAGGCTGAATGTCTAATAGTTAACAAGAATGATGTTTCTTTGAAGAATGACAGAAAAATGGAATATATCATTTTTGTTTGTTCTTGAAATCTGTCAGGGCACAGGTATCAAACTCAAGGCTCAGGGGCCAGATCCGGTCCGTGACATCATTTTATGTGGCCCGCAAAGACAAATCATGTGTGTTGACTTGACATGTTTTTTTGAAATTGTCTTCACAACATATTAGATATTTCAAGCATTTGTTACTAATCCTTATTTTAAAATACATTGAAGAATTGTTGAACAAACTATTTACTGGCTTCTGATTCCAAAACTAGTGATCCATCAATTAGTTGTGTCTAATCATACATTTACACGGGTTAACAGTCATAACGGCCCTCTGAGTGAAATCAGAACTACGATGTGGCCCGCGACAAGGAGTTTGACACCCCTGTGTTAGGGGGTTTATTTCATGTGGACAAGGTAATTTTTATTAGATTTTTACTTTACTATACTGAAAGGCTTAATGGTTAGCCTGTGTCAACATGACCTACTTCATCACTGTTGAAAAAATAAAGTGCAAAATCTAAATAAATGCATGTACTCAAAATGATACAAATTGATTATTATGACACATTTAAAAAAAAAACATTTCAAGTAGGTTGAAATCCAGCGTAGGGCAACTGCACCTTAAAACGTGTTTTGTTTTCTCCTTATTGAGATAACTGTTGTTGTTAGTTGGGATAAACAAATAAAAGTCGATTTGATTTAGATTTTTTATATCCCATTAATTACAAATACATCCAGACACACTCTGCCCACCCACGCCCGCCCCCGGTAACGCCCCTGATACATGGGCTTCCTACTATGCTTAGTCCGTCTATTTTAAAATTGTACCCGTCATTTGTCAACCGTCAGCAAAATGGGCGTCCGTCATAGACAGATAGGCGGACTATTCCGTCATATAGACGGACTTTCCAGCTCTGTGTAATTGTCTATTTTTGCTCTGAGGCCCCCCCACTGGGCAATATTTCAATCAATCAATCACATTTTATTTATATAGCACTTTTCATACATAAAAATGCAACTCAAAGTGCTTTAAAACATTCAAAGCAAAACATAGAATTATCTTCAATCAAAAGAAAAGATAAATTATTTAAAAGTTGTTGAAAGCCAAACTAAAAAGGTGTGTCTTGAGCTTCCTCTTAAAAATATCAACAGTCTCTGCAGACCTGACATCCTCTGGCAGGCTATTCCAAAGGTGAGGACCAAAATGGCTGAATGCAGCCTCGCCATGCATTTTGGTCCTCACCCTTGGAATAAATAAAAGGCCGGCGCCAGAGGACCTCAGGATCCGCGAGGGCTGGTATGATAAAAGCAAATCAGATAAATAAGATGGCCCAAGACCATTAACACATTTATAAACTAATAAAAGTACTTTAAAATCGATCCTGAAACACACAGGGAGCCAATGCAGCAATTTCAAAACTGGCGTAATGTGCTCCCGCCCTCTGGTTCTCGTCAACACCCGAGCGGCTGAATTCTGCAGTAGTTGCAGTGGTGAAATGCTCTTTTTCGGGAGGCCAGAGAGCAGGGCATTACAGTAATCTAAACGACAGGAAATAAAGGCATGCATCAGCACTTCCGTGTTAGCCTGAGAGAGAAACGGGCGGACTCTGGCGATATTCTTAAGGTGATAAAAAACAATCTTGGTTACATTTTTAATATGAGGAATAAAACTGAGCTCAGAGTCAAAAATGACGCCAAGGTTCTTCACACAGTGTGAGGGATTAAAAATGTGTAGTTTTGGTAAAAGCTTCTCTCTCTGACCTTCGGGACCGATAACTAAAACCTCAGTCTTGTCCTCATTGAGCTGTAGGAAATTATCTGCCATCCATGACTTGATATCTAAAATGCAATTTAAAAGGGTATCAATGGGTCCTGTGTCATCAGGAGACACGGCAATATACAGCTGCGTGTCATCAGCATAGCTGTGAAAGCTGATGCCGTGTCCCCTGATGACATCCCCGAGGGGAAGCATATAAAGATTAAAAAGTAAGGGGCCTAAAATCGAACCTTGAGGAACCCCACATTTAATTTCATGAGTTTTAGAGGAACAAGTATCCATACTTACAAAGAAATATCGGTCTGTGAGATAGGAATAAAACCAGTCAAAAACAGTACCAGAGATGCCCACTAGATTTTTAAGTCTATTTAATAAAATTTGGTGATCTACTGTATCAAAAGCAGCGCTTAGATCCAGTAGCACCAAGACTGTGAGTTTTCTCACGTCTGCAGTGCACCTAATATCATTGAAGATCCTTAAAAGAGCAGTCTCCGTACTGTGGTTCATCCTAAAACCAGATTGATATTTCTCCAAAATATTATTTGTATTTAAAAAATGATTCAACTGGATGAAAACCAGTTTTTCTAAAATCTTACTTAAAAACGGTAAGTTGGATACGGGTCTGTAGTTATTAAAAACGCTCGGGTCAGAACCGCTCTTCTTCAGAAGGGGCTTCACCACCGCCGTTTTAAAGGCAGCGGGGAAGACGCCTGTCTGAAGAGAGCAATTGACTATATTTAAAATTTGTTCTTCAAAAAATCCATAAAATGTCTTAAAAAGAAATGTGGGAATTGGATCCAAAAGGCAGGTTGTTGGGTTTACCTGGGAGAAAACTCGAACAAGTGTCCTTGCATCAACCAGGGCAAAACTTTCCAGTGTTTCCTCATGTAAATATGATTGTCCGGGTTTATTAAAACTTGTGTTTTGACGGGCTAAAAGACTGGATCTTATGTCATCGATTTTACTTCTGAAGTGGTCTGCAAAGTCCTCACAGAGAGCATCTGTTGGTCTCTGTGGGGACTTATTAAAATCAGAACTAGTTAAAAGTTCAAAGGTGGAGAAGAGAACCCTGGGGTTGTTTTTATTGACTGTAATGAGGTTTGAGAAATAGGAAGATCTTGCCAGTTTTACTGTTTTATTGTAAGATTTCAGTTGTTCGCATAAAATTTCATAGTGTACTGTAAGTTTACTTTTTCTCCACCTCCTCTCTGCACTCCTGCATTTTCTCTTTGATATTTTGATAGCATTGTTTCTCCACGGGGGTACAGTCTTTGTTTTTGTTGTTTTAATTAAAAGTGGAGCTACTGAATCTAATGATGATTTAAGATGTAGGTTAAAATTGTCAACAATAAGATCACAGGGTGCAGGTAAAATGTCAGCAGGAGTGTTTTTTAAGATCTCGATAAAATTTGCTGCCACCTCAGAAGATAGGTAGCGTTTCTTCACTGTTCTGACCGGGACTGCTAGATGGTTAAAACTGGCGATGTTAAAATAGACACAGTAGTGGTCTGACACTGCCAAGTCAACAACAGAGGACACACCAGCATTTGAAACGAAAGATTCACCGTGGTATGGAAGCCTCACCACGGCCGGATTAATTGCATCTCCTTTAAACGCGGCGAGGCTTCTGAGTTCCTCAAAGGTACATAAAGGTCCTAGGTGCTAAAAGGAGACGCATTTAGTCTGGCCGCGGTGAGGCTTCCATGCCCCGCTGAGTCTTTCCTTTCAAATATCAAAGTTGGTAGTCGGAAACGCTAATGGCCCGTTTTAAAATGATAGTCGGACTGGCCTATAGGCGACTACTATTTGGTCTGGCCGGACAAAATGGCGGATAAATAGATGGCGTAAGGGTACCCTGGCTGTAAGGCGGAAGGCAATAAACAGAAAAATCATGATTTTTTTGTAAAATGCCCAGCTCTGTAAATGAAGATACTTTTAAACTACTTTCACTACAATACACATACATTTTTGGACTATTCTAATATGCGTTAACGCTGTTCTGCTTTGCACAAGACAATCAAATTTGATATTGAGCTACCTCATCATCAATAATTTGTAGAGTTGTTGACTTGTTTGTCCCAGCATGACTAAAGCTGTTAGATGTTTTCATCTCAGTGCATCTATCATGTCTGAACCAATTTTCTAAGAAATGACATCACTACTTTTGTGGGATGGTACATTTCATAAAACAGTTGGAGGTAGGCTTATCTTGCTTGATAAACAAAGACCAACTTGTAACTAGAAGTAAACAGTCACTTAATGCAGCGCTAACGAGAGCAACCCCCGTCTATTTTCCGTGCATTATTTATGGCCTGTGTGGTGAGGGGTAAATAAAAGGGACTTGCTCATTATATGTCAAGCGGGCATACACATCCACACGTTATAAGCTCTCTCACACACTTACACACTCTCCTACATATTGTAAACGAGGACGTGTCATTCATGCAGAATGTATTCTTAAGGGAAATTAGTCTATTTTCACTTGGCATTCAGTGTTGAACAGTAAAACCATTATACATCGTCTGATAAGGTAGGTCAGCACCGCAAATCGAATGCAGCTTCTTGAATCCCACACCCAAACTGTCAATCAGCATTCCATAATTGGATCAAAGACTGGCGGTGGCAGCTGTATAGAACATCAAACAGGTAATTAGATGAAATAATGAGAAAATAAACCTTAATGCCGCCAAGTGGGAATGGAGGCATGCTGAGGAGCATCACTCCGCTGTGCTCGCAGAAATGATCTTTCTCTAGTTCAGGCTAATTGCTGGAGGATGTCCTTTTAACTGAGTGTGAAAAGCTGTGTCTAATTACTGCAACATTAATCAGGCATTAGCTTGTTATCACAAGGTTAACTTATCAGGAGGGACCCAGAAGCAGCTGGAGGTGCCATTTACTCACGCTGCACTGGGCAAAGTAGTCCACAAGGGGTAGTGCTTGTTCTTCCTATTAATCTTGACGCTTGAAGGGAAGGCAATTCTGCTGCTTTTGTGTGCGATGAGGTTTTGAGAATTCTCCGATTGGAATTAGGAATACCAAGAATACATTACAATGCACACATTTCCTGCTCAGTGGGAAGCTGAGAGAACATGGATTCACATTTGTTCACATCTTACAAGGGAAATGTATCTCTTAATGTATGACAGATTATACAGAAATATGTTTTAGTGGAAAATGAATTGCGAATGCATAGTTATCACATTCCGTATTGGAAAACAAGCTAAAAACCATCAAACAAACAAACAAACAAACAAACAAACAAACAAACAAACAAACAAACAAACAAACCAAAAGATAACTGATTATTTTTCATGTCATGTTTTAAACTGATGTTTCAACAGTAAATATATCACCAACAACGATATTTTTTGTCATCTTCTCAATACTCATCCCATGAAATTGCCATTCATCCATTTACCCATCTTATGTACCAGGGGTTCTCAACCTTCTTGATCCAATGATCCCTTATAGAGGATAATTTTTCCATGGGCCCCCCATAATCATAACACGTCACCCTTAAACGCCATTTATTTGTGGAAGGCTATTACAGAGTGCACTGAACATTGTCATAGGTATCCATTTGTGATAATAGGGATTTATCGATCTGTTGGAACTTTTAACTCAGGATGTGCACTTCTAAGCAGCAAACAATTTACCAAGGTCATCTTGCGTCACCCAACTCTAAATGAGAAAAGCGTGTGAAAGAGCAAGAAATGCTGCAGCCTGCATGCATTCATGAAAATACGTCACCGGAGCCTTAGGGAGGGGTCATGGGTTTTGTTTGTTTGTTTTATTGGTGCGCTGGTCCCAGTATGTTTGTAAATAGCTTGTTTAAAAAACAAAACGGTATGACATAAGTTATAGCAAAGGATTTTGCAGACTCCTCCAGCCGAAAGTCAATTTGTTTTGAGTTGGAATCTAAGGTCAGGGGTTTGAATCTCTGCTCTCAACTTCCAGTGTAGACAAATTTGCTCAAACTACGTTTCATCATGTTGTTGTTCTTCTTCTTATTATTATTATTATTGTTATCATTATTATTATTATTATTATCATTATTCATCCATGCGTTGTCTTCCGTTTATCCAAGGTCGGATCATGGGGGCAGCATCTTAAGGATGGAAGCCCAGCCAGATCATCCAGCCCCTCCTGGGGGATCCCGAGGCGTTCCCAAGGCAGCTGGGAGACATAGTCTCTCCAGCATGTCCTGTGTTATCCTCGGGGCCTCCTCCCAGAGGGACATGTCCGGAACACCTCACCAGGGAGGCGTCCAAGTGGCATCCTGACAAGATGCCCAAGCCACCTCATCTGGCTCCTCTCAATGCGGAGGGGCAGCGGCTCGCCCCCACCAACAAGTTTGGGTGTTACCGCCACAACAGGTACCGACCACCGTATGGCCACAGCGCCGGTCGGCTGCCTCAACAATGGAGGCACGGAACATGGTCCACTCGGACTAAATGTCCATCTCCTGTCCCTGGACGTGGGTGAAGTTCTGCCGGAGGTGAGAGTTGAAACTCTGACTGAGGATTCTGCCGGACATTCCTAGCAAACCCTCACAATACATTTGGGTCTGCCAAGTGAGAACGGCATCCTCACCCACCATCGGAGACAACCTAGCACCAGGTGGTGATCAGTGGACAGCTCCGTCCCTCTCTTTACCCGCATGTCCAAAACATGCGACCGCAAATCCTATGACACAACTACAAAGTCGATCATCGAACTGTGGTCGAGGGTGTCCTGGCGTCAAGTGCACATATGAACACCCTTATGTTTGAACATGGTGTTTGTTATGGACAATCCGTGTCAATAACAGAAGTCCAGTAACGGAACACCGCTCGGGTTCTAATCAGGGGAGCCATTCCTCCCAATCTCGCCCCTCCAGGTCTCACTGTCATTGCCCATGTGAGTATTGAAGTCACCCAGCAAAATGGAGTCTCCAGAAGGAGCATTCTCCAGCAGTCCCTCCAAGGACTCCAAAACAAGTGGGTACTCTGAACTGCTGTTTGGTGCATAGGTACAAAAAACAGGACCCGTCCCGCCACCGAAAGGCGGAAGGAGGCTACCCTCTCGTCTCATGAACCCCAATGTACAGGCGCTACGCTGGGGAGCAATAAGTAAGCCCACACGTGCTCTGCGTCTCTCACCGTGGGCAATCCCAGAGTAGAAAAGAGTCCAACCCCTCTTGAGAGGACTGGTACCAGAGCTCAAGCTGTGTGTGGAGGCGAGTCCGACTGTCTCATACACCAGCTCAGGCTCTTTCCTTGCCAGAGAGGTGACATTCCACGTCCCTAGAGCCAGCCTCTATAGCTGGGGATCGGACCGCCAAGGTCCCCGCCTTTGGCCACCGCCTAGCTCTCTATGCACCCGAGCCCTTTGCCCCCTCCTACAGATGGTGAGCCCATGGGAAGGGACCACATTGTCCTCTCAGGCTGAATCCAGCCACGAGTTCAAACCCCACCTCCAGGTCTAGCTCCAGAGGGAGGCCTGGGTAACCCGCGTCTGGACAAGGGAAAATGATGTTCAATATTTTTATTCATCATAGGGATCTGTTGAGCTGTGCTTGGTCTGGTCCCTCACCTCGGACCTGTTTGCCATGGGCAACCCTGCCAGGGGCATAAAGCCCCAGACAATTTTACTCCTAGGATCATTGAGACACTCAAACCCCTTCACCAAGGTAAAGTGATGGCTCATGGAGGGGATTATTATTATTATTATTATTATCATTATTATTAATATTATTATTATTATTATTATTATTATTATTATTATTATTATTATTATTATTATTATTATTATTATTATATGTTATTATATGTTATTACGTTTTAGGGATGGGAAAAGAAATTGGCAAGCCTGACCACAAAAATTGGTTGACAGAAATTTTGGACTGGAAAAGGGTGGCATGACGATTACCCGATTAAGCAATGGAATAATCGAAAGGATGATCAATTCCGAAAAGATTCATTATTGCCCTACTTATTATTAATAATTAATGAGATTTATTTATGCAGAGACTCTGATCATGTTAATTATTCCTCACAATGATTAGGAAACAGATAAATACCAATATGCAATACTTTATTTCTATAAATCTCTTACATTGTTTACATTTTCAAATGATCACTTATACAACACGCCCAGAAAATCACAATCCCCCATCACTGTTCAGCTACTTTGGAACAGGCCCGCGAGCTACTCATGTGGTCCTTGGGGGCTACCTGGTGCCCGTAGGCACCATATTGGTGACCCCTGCTCTAAATTGTTTGTAGGTGTGAATGGTTGTTTGTCTATATGTACCCTGATTGGTGTTCAGTGCACAGTATATGCCGCCTCTTGCCCAAAACCAGCTGGGATTGGCTCCTGCTCCCCCTGAGGATGAGCAGTATACATAGTATTCACTGGCGGTATGGGTTCACGTGATCTCGCGAGTAAGTGGGGCAAGCGTACAGCATGTGTTAGTCATTCCTCTTAACCTCTTAGACTTCTGTCAAATGTTTATTTTGCTAATGAAAATGTTAAATTCATCATTACCTCTGTAAAGATGTATGCGGAAGGTTTATATCAACAGTCCTTGGCGCGAAATACTGTAAGTCGAAATGGAATCAATTCGTACAAAGCGAAGAGGGAGGACTTCTCAACTGACTATAAAAACTTACCGAATATCACGTATCTCTACGGAATGTAAGGACGGAAGCGCTTTTAAAGGACAAGGACGGACTGTGTCGGAGGACGATTCTTTTTATGAACAAGGACGGAGGGACGAGAACGGGAAGGTACCCAGGTCACGGACTGAGGACGAAGGATTGACCGGCCAAAAAGGGTAAAGTGCCCATCTCTGCTATTTTGATGTAAAGCAATTTTTGAGTTGGTCAGTCTTAAGGCCTAGATAGATCAAAACGACTATGGCCAACATAGGCTCGCAATGAACTCCCACGCGAAGTAAGCCCTCACGTTCTTGACACGGTATTGTGAAATACTTAAATTGTCAACCCTCGCTCTTGTACTTGTAAGATTAAGGTAGCGAAGGTGTGCTCACTGTTTATCCGCATTTGTCACTTCCCGTTGGTGCTCCGAGCGCTGATTTTCTAGCTAACAGCCAATCAGAGTGACCAAATGTCACGATTGGCAACGCCTATTCAACATGCGTGAACGCCCCCCAAATGCTTATAGACGAGTTACGACACTACGACGGTGTTCACTACACCAATCAGAGGGCGCATTCAGACGCGTCACGACCTCCTGACGTTGGTTTGGTCTATCTAGGCCTTTAAACAGAACACAACTGCTAGTCAGTCCGAAAAATAGCAGCCATGAAATCTCATTTTTTGTTATTTCTTTAGCCAGACGTCAAATCGGCAGAGCTGGGCATCGTCTATCCATCTGTAACTTCTTCTATTTCCGGCCGACACACACAAAACACCCCCCCCCCACACACACACGCAAACACACACACACGCCCCCCCCCCCCCCCCCCACACACACACACGCACACACACGGCCCATAAAACAGTGCGACCAAATCGGTGCTGGTGCATCCAACTGAAAAAGCTGGTTTGGCCTATACTGTACGAGGCTTTCATGTTTCCTGGCTTCTCAGCAATCAGTCATGTGTTTCTTTCTTTATTCATTTTATTTACAGTTCAACAGTCAGCACATCTTTGACGCTTTTGTACTTCTTCTGTCTCTCATGTTTGTCATTACGTGGGTGCCACCCAGTGTTCATAAAGAGACACCACAGCTTAAAAGTTACTTGAAGCACTGTTGTATTGAATTTCATTCTTTGTACTGAACTTTAAAAGAAATTGTACAACCACGTTTTGATTGGGACTTTTATGGCCAATAGACACTTTTCTTTCATTTTATTAACTTTAGGTCTTAAAATTCACATTATTGTGTGTTCTACAGGCAGAATAAAGTCAGAACAAAGAGGTAAATGGCCATACATATTTCATAAATACAGTAGATGTAATGAAATCAACACTTCTTTGCTTTTTTTAATACATAATGTACAACATTTAGTTACCCTTTATTATAAATTACTTTATTGGTTATCTGTTATTATGAATCACAATATTTATCTTTTATTTATTATTATTATAGTTATTTTTTATTTTGTTTACTGTATTGCCAAGTGGCTTGCGGTGATGACGTGACAAGTTCTGTTGATGTGCTGTTTTGTAAATATCCCTTTTAAGGAGATCCCAATGGGGTAGGTGCTGTGGGTGGTGGTGTGAATGGAGGTTGTGGTGTTTGGGATTCTGTGGGGAAGAGTCGGGGGGATGTGGCTGGTGGTGGGGATTCTGTGCCGAAGGGTGGGGGGAATGGAATTGGTGTTTGGGGTGGTGGGGGTATGGGGTTGGGGAGGTGGGGGGAATGGGATTGGTGGTTGGGGTGGTGGAGTGGATTCTGTGGGGAAGGGTGGGGGGAATGTGGCTTGTGGTGGCGGTGAGCATTATGTGGGCAAGGCTGTGGGGAATGGGGTTGTGGATGGTGTTGGTGGTGGTGGGGGACAGGTAAAGCCCAGGTCTGGGTCGGTGCCCACGGACATGAAGCTCACGAAGCCTGGCTGGATGCTGTTGCCTATGTGGCTGCTGATCCAATTCTGGTACCTGGATACCCGCGTGTAAACACCCGGAAACTTTGGCAGGGCGCAGCCAATCCCAAAGCTCACTAGCCCGCTTAGGACCCACACAGATCCTTGCTTGCTCACCATGGGACCGCCAGAATCACCCTATGGAACACCATTACCTTTGTATTAGCCAACATAATTTTTGCTCTGGTGATATCGACAGACACTAATTAATTAGATGAGAAATCTAGTTGGATTGTAGACCTTTATATAATTTTTGGAAACAACAGGGGGCTTGTTCTTGACTGCCACCGACCTCAACTGAGATCATGACAAAAATGTTCTCACAGGCATGTAGGAAATGTTTTCCTGGCATGTCTTTGAGTCATCATTCAAGCCATTTCAGTACTGTAATGTCTTTGCCTGGGTCGAATGACTATAGCTTTTTTTTTGGTTACTAGTTTTTGCCAACTGGAAGTATGTGTTATATCATGGAGAAAAGGACCACTATCACCTGAAGAACATTTCTGCAATCAAAGATATTTTTGCCTGAAGAAAAGCTGGTTCATGTGTTCATTCTTGAAGGTTGGACTTTTAGGGTGGGGTTTTATAGTTTTGAACAAAAAAATCGATCTGATGCTCCGGCTCTCACTGGTACTACAAAACTAGACCAAATCACATTGATCTGAAAATATCTACGAAATCCTTTAAGTTAAAGGATTTTTTTTACAGGGTTTAGTCCTCAAAGGAAGTATCTTGTCCTAAAAGATTGTTCGAGTATTGAGAGAAGCACTTGTCCGGAGTCTCTTTTGTTTTGTATGTATGGTATTTGCCTTGAATGAATGAATGAATTTGTTTGTCACCTGACAGGAGTCCTTTCCACCCTCTTTCAGGCCAGCACAAATCATGTTGTCGGTGATGGTTCCTTCGCCATAGTAGCAATTGCATTGGCGGTTCCCTACCACAGGAACCTCAACTTCCATCAGGTTTTCGGGTGGCGGTAGAGGAACTGTGCACAGACCACAACACCACCAAAAGTGTGCCATTAACAGGCAAACTGGGCGTACAGTGTTGCCGTTACATTGGGGAGTTTTCAGTGATCTTGTTGTTAGTTTTTTATAATGATTCGAACTCGAATATGCAATCATAGGTACAAAGCTCATAGGCAAGAATCAACAAACAATAGAATAAATCTGAGATAACACATTTACACAAAACCTATATAATCTAAACTACAAAACATAATGAGCTGCGAGCAGCTATAAAGAGCCCTCACAACTCTGGCCACATACTGACATACTGACACATTGAGTACTGGCACATAGGACGATAATAACCCTGTAAAATCTCAAAGTTTTTGCAGCCCTGATGTGTGCGCAAAGCTTCATGAGTCTTTGCGCATTTACTGTAGACCCTCAAAATCAGCATTTTTTCCAAGCAAACAGCACATTGCCACAGAACGGTGTTTCACTAAAATTAATAAACTTCATTTTTAACATCATGTAGGCCGAAACGATCTTCCCACTTGCTGGGTATACTTTGGATGCCTGGAAAAATTATCGCAAAGTTCAGAAGAAGCGGGCAGATTTATTTTCAAGATCATTGTCACTTGTGACAAATGAGCCGTCAGCAGCCAGCATCTCTGGATGATTACTTTCACCACAAATGTCCACTTTATGCTTCAAGTGGGACACAATTCAAGTCAAATATAAAACGAACACTGTTACTCTTCACAACTTTGCAGATGCGAGGTCTATTGTGAGTACTCTTCCAACGCCCCCCGTCTGTACTGTTTATGGATTTAAAGTCCCCTCCAAAAGCATTGGAACGGCAAGGTCAATTCCTTTGTTTTCGTTGTGTACTGCAGACATTTGGTTTTCAGATCAAAAGATGAAAATGAGACAAGAGTTGGAAATTCCAAATTTTCTTTCATGCTATTTACATCTCTGTGTGTTCAACAACTCAGGACAGAGCATCTTTGGTTTGAAACCACAAACTTTTCAAGTGAGCAAAAGTATTGGAACATGTGACTGATGGATGTTTCTAGTTGCCAAAGTGTTGCCTTTTAGATTGATTGCTTAGATAGTGCTTGTTTTTGACTTTGGGATTCACACGTGAAAACTACACTTGGTCATAAGCAAACATGTAGTTGAGACAGCTGTGTATGAGAGAAAAGCAAATCATTCTAAAGCTGAGCGACGATGGAAAATCAATCAGCGCTGGAATACACATGAAAAAAACGAAACCGTGGAAGTGCGTTTTCAAACGCATGCCAGGCCTCTAGGCGGCAGTAGTTAGCCAAATACTGTCCATTCAGAAGGAACTTCCGTCCTTTGATGTCACTTCTACGAAACCACAAACACGGCGCCAAACGCGTTCGGGAGGCCAGAATTGCTTTTAAACCTTTCAAAGAGAAGCAGTGGTTGGTTGCGGACAAATAAATAACCAAAAAGCGCCTCGAGAATGGCTACAACCAACGCAGCGCCGCGGGAATCCATGCTGACTCGCATGAAAACACAAGTTGCGCAAGTAATGTCAGAGCATTTTCGTCGCATAGTGACGACGTAAATCTCCGGGTATGACTGTCCACAGCCAAACGCGGATCTGGAGATATTCGCAAATCTCCATTGTGGCCGGAGTTTTGCGTTTTCACTGAAAAAACTCCGGGGACGTGTGGATGATAGTGCTAACCGCAGGCTAACATCCGCTGTTTGCAAACACCCCGGCTACGTGTAGACAAGGCTTTAACGTTCCTTCAAAACTACAAATTGTTTGTGATTGAACAGGTGAGTTACTTTTTTGTAGACTTAAATTTTTTAATGAAGTTACTTGTTTTTAGTAAAACATAGAGGACAATTAGGAGTGCTGACTGACCTCCAAAGCCGATGTTCCCCCAGCCAGTGACCCAGCTCTCGGTTCCGGTGAAAAAGGTACTTCCACTGGCGGCCAGGCAGACTGGCTTGATGAAGTCGTTGAAGGTGACGGGTGAGGACAGTCTCAATAATGCCAGGTCATTGTCATTGGTTAAAGGGTTGTAGTCAGGATGCCGGATGATTGACACCACTATGCGGCTAACCTCGTTAGGATTGAAACCCTGCTGGCTCTGACGACCTATAAATGCTGTCATGGGGAAAGAACTGCACACACACACACCAGGACTTCTTATTTTCCTTATGGATTTGTTTATGTTTGCTTTGTTTTTATGGTCAGTTTGTGTCGTTTTGAAAAGAAAACACAATGGTAGCACTGAGCAATTCCTACTTTTCTAGTCCCCCCTATACGTATATGAAGAAAATAAAAAGATTTTTCAAAATGTGCCATTTTAAATAATAAAAAAGATAAAAGCTAAAGAAAGACGTTGGGGCAAGGCAATGAATGACAGTTTCATGCAAAGAGGACAGTGTATTTGCCAGTTGAAACTGGAGTGCGTGAGGTGATATTTGCCACGCTCGCCACACAGGCAAAGGGCCAGTTTAGCTGATGAAAATCGCCCCAGCGGAACCCGCGTCAAAGGCTATGGCTTTAGAGGCGCTCGGTGAGTGTTGACTCTACGCACCAAACAACAGCTAAGAGCACCCACCCATTGTGGAACCCTTGGAAGTGGTGCTGGAGAGTGCTCCCCATGGGGATTTCATCCCTGTTTGGAACCTGAGCAGTGTTCTGTTATTGGATTTGTCCTTGTCAGAGGTTGTCCATAGTAAACACCATGTTTAGATATATCTTGGCAGCAGTACATCCTAGAGCTAATTTCGTGTCATCGACATTGTGGCCGCATGTCTTGGACACTCGAGTGAATGGAAGGGCAGATCTGTCAACTAACAAAAACGGGTGGTGAGTTGTCCCACCGTCACCTATGGTCACATGCTGAAGGTTCTAATTCAAAGAACAAGATCACGGACACCAGTGGCCAAAATGTATTTCTGCCACGGGGTGTACAAGCTCTCCCTTAGAGATAACGTGAACAGCTGGGTAATCTGGGAGGGGCCAGAGTTGAGCCATTTCTCCTTTGCATAGAGATGGTGTAGCTGGGGCATCTGATTAAATGCCTCCTGGGCACCTCTCTGGTAAAGAAGTCCTACTTAAGCTGCTGCTGTATTCCCATTTTACCCATGGCATGCAGCCAATATATATTTTGTGTATAATATTAATAATAATTAATTTCATAGACAGGCACCTTTCAAGGCACTCAAGGTCATTGTACAAACATAGTAATAGAAAACATGCAGTACAATAAAAATAATAGAACATAAAACCAATTAAAATAGCACATGACATGGGCAACATTCTAGTGAATAGGCAGTCTGGAATGGCTGTGTCTTGAGTCTTAAAGAGCTCGAGTAGCTGTTTAATTGGTGTTGGGAGGATGAGGGGAAGCCTTCTCTCCCTGGATCCCAAAAGTTTCAGAAGCCCAGCTTTAGCATGTGTTGTGGCTAAGTGTGTGTCTTTACACGTGTGTGTGTCTGACCTGAAAAAACAGTGTGCAGTCGACAGCACCCACTCGTTGTTGATGAGTACCCCCCCGCAGAAGTGTTTCCCGACCAAGTGCAGGCTCACCAGCCAGGGCCACGCACCAGGGGAGGCCTCCTGCCCTCCCAAAATGCGGAGGTTCAACGGGGCCAGACCGCACTCTGGAAACATACGCAGGTGTGAGGTGAAACATGGGCCAACGTTTGAGCTCAAAGCCCAGAAGGAAGGCAGGAAGAAAGGAAGTAAGCCTGTGGCTCACCTAGCAGGCCACTGGTGGAGGAGGGGGGCAACGCGATGCAAAAGCAGTTTGTGCACGCTAAGCTGGGGCATATCGGACATGAGGTGGTGGACAATGTGGTGCCAGTGTACGGAGTTGTTCCAGTGTATGGAGTTGTGCCGGTGTATGGAGTTGTGCCGGTGTATGGAGTTGTGCCGGTATACGTAGTTGAGCCAGGGTATGGAGTTGTGCTAGATTGTTGGTGTGTCAGTCTGTCGGGCAGGCTGGCACTGGTGAGGGGCGGGCTGGTGGTACAGTTAACCAGCAGGTCTGGATCGGTGCCCACGGACATGAAGCTTACAAAACCTGGCAAGTTGTTATCACCCATGTGGCTGCTGATCCAGCCCTGGTATCTGGACACCCTTGCATAGACGCCAGGAATCTCCGGCAGGGCGCAACCTAATCCGAAACTCACAAGTCCACTCAGGACCCACGTGGATCCTTGCTTGCTCACCAGAGGACCGCCATCATCACCCTGTGGAACATCACGTTCACCTTCTTAAGGTACCACTTTAACTGGTTGTGACATCATCGACAGACACAGATTAAGTGAGAAATTTGATATCAATATTGACCATTTTATAATGTTTGTAAACAATAGCGGGAGGATACTTCCCAGTGTCAGAAAAGTGAATTCAGCTGAAACCATGACAAAAACTTGTCTGCGCTGACAGATACAGTACATGTATACCCCAAACAGTTTAGGTTTTGTTTTTCAATTCCATAAACCCTAACCCACCACTATGCAATGACATGAGGCCACTTGCATGAAGCGGAAGATCCTTGTAGATCATAGAGGGACATCATAAAACGATGATGCCTGAATTCAACATTCAGTGATTATATTTTAGATCAAATTGGGCAAAACAGAATAGCAACATGCAACTCTAAGATGGAGACACAGCAATGATGACGTCTAACTTCAGCCTTCACTATGAAACTACCTTTACAGGCGCAGGTTAACTATGCAATGTAGCTGACAGCTGGCCAGCTGGCAGTAATCATGTCAACTTTGTACTAAATTTATTAAATGTTAAAATGAGATTGAATACGGAGAATGAAACTGGAAACTATACAATGCGACCTCTGTGAACCTGTTTGCATAGATGTACTCTATGTATACACAGCCTTAAATGTGTTGACTCGTTGCTTCTTTGCGTGAGCATATCCGCCATATTTGATGTGGCAGATCCACTCGAAATTGTAATATAATGAACTGAACTTCGTACAACCGCAATGAAGGATTCTGAATCGATTGATCAAGTCAGGTCCTGAGGAAGAACCAGTTTCCCAAAGGTGTCTACTTCCAGCGCTTCATCTTATTAAATGTACTCTTATGCAGTTTTAGCTAACAGCATCTTACTACAGTATATTGTAAATGTTGGCCAATTGTTGGCAGCCTGGTCATCCTAAAAGAGGGATCTCTCCATCGGTGGTCCTCTCTCAAGGATTCTTCCTCTTTTTTTCCAAAAGCTTTTATTGAGTTTTTCCCTGCCCTGTCAGGGGGCCAAGAGCAGAAGACAGCACCCATCTTTGTGAACTGTGTTCCTATAAAGCCCTTTGAGACTGTTTAGTGGTTAAGCGCTATATAAAGAATTATGACTTGAAGGTTCGAGTCCCAAGCAAAGAACGCTGTCCCAAATGAAGGAACTAGTCCCCAGAGAAAAGGGTCTAGTCTTAGGAGAGGTACTTGTCGGCAGAATATTTTGTCTTGTCTTTTAATTTATTTGTTGGCACTCTGTCTATTATCTACGATATTTGTCTTGCTTTTGTTTGTCATGAAAAGCATGAAAAGCATGAAGGCACCTGACAGGCGTCCTTTCCTCCCCCTCTCAGGCCGGCACAAATCATGTTGTCTGTGATTCTTCCCGTCGAGTTGTAGTCGCAATTGCACTGGAGGTTACCTACAATAGGAACCATCACCTCCATCAGGTTCTCGGGGGCCGGTAGAGGAACTGCAAACAACAACACCAAAAGTGTGTCACTAACAGGCCAACTGGACGTACAGTGCTCCCTCACCATAGCATGGATTTTGAAGTGATCGTTTTTATAGGATTATCATTTTACACTCCAGTATACAGGCAAGTCGGAATTTAGAGTGGCATTCCTTCTGTGTAGTTGCACATTGTGCCACAACATATACCTGGCAGCACTAAGTTCTTTTGGAATATTGGATTTCGAGCTGGAAGAAGAGGCAGGGGAAGTCCCCAACCAAGGTCCAAAGACTATTTAGTCATGTTTATTAATATATAACAATACGTAACAATATGTAAAAGCTCCCCAAAGCCCACACTATTTGACTTAATACAATTCAAAGAAAGAATAAATCATCAACAACATCAAATCGATTCATACCTGGTGTGCATTTCTCAAGACAACTTGATAGGCATCTCTATACATGGGGTTGAAGGTTCCGTACAATTCAAGGATGGTAGATTTTAAAATTTGGGTCTATTAAATTAAAATTGATTTTCTGATAGTCATTTTTTGTTACAGCCCTTTAGTCTTCAAATGTTCCTAACTTAAAGTAATTGTTCTTATACATTAAAAGCAAGTAAATCCATTTTCAAAAAACTTAACATACTTGTTCAAAAAAAAAAAAAAATAGTCCATCATATCTTTATGGTATTTTGGAGACATTGAAGACAAGATAATAATAGTCTTCAAAGAGCTTGATTTTGTAAAAATCAGACAATTTGTAATTTTCAAGGAACTTAGGGGGCTTGTTTTTAGTAAACTTAAAGAACATATAGAAGTTCTGACTGACCCCCTGAGCCAATGAGCCCCCATCCGGTGACCCAGCTTTCGGTTCCAGTGAAGAAAGTGCTTCCGTCGGCGGCCAGGCAGACGGGCCCGATGAAGTCGTTGAAGGGCACGGGCGAGGAAAGCCTCAACAGGGCCACGTCGTTGTCTAAGGCGACTGGGTCGTAATCGGGGTGGAGGATGACCAGAGTGACACTGCGGCTTACCTCATTAGGATTGGGACCTTGCTGGCTGTGACGCCCCACAAATGCTGTTACACTCACACTTCCAGGTCTGCAAACACACACACACATGACTTCAAGTTTTTTTTTAATAGATTTATATATATATATTTTTTTGTTACTGTTCGTTTCTGTTTTTGTGATTGATGGTTTTGTCATTAGTCGTTATTAGTATTGTTATTATTAGTATTGTCATTTGTCCAATCAGATTTCAGTTTCGATGCGCGCGGGAGTGTATGTGTGTGTGTGTATCTCACATGCTAAAGCAGTGCGCGGCTGACAGCACCCACTCGCTGCTGATAAGCGAGCCCGCGCAGATGTGGCTCCCAAATCTGTGCAGGCTGACCTGCCAGGGCCACGCACCTGCGAGGGCCGCCTGACCCCCCACGATGCGGGTATTGAAAGGAGCTTGCCCGCACGCTGAAAACACACACAGGTTGACATGGGTCATAAAGTCGGAACTTTCACACAGTTAAATATTCCATCATGAATAACAAAATGTAAAATATGCATGTTTTATTTTCAGTAAATCAATCCATCAATTAACTGACAACTTAAAAATAAGCTTTAACACAAAATGTTTGAATTTGATTTTAATTAGCATTTAGGTACAGCTGGAGAGAGGAAGAAAAGTAGGTTGAAAGGAAGGGAAGAAGGAAGGCTGCGACTCACCTGGTTGCCCTCTGCACTCTAAAGTTGAAAAAGACAAAAAGAGCAATTCCAGATGTCATTGAATAGTGTTCATATTTCATGGGCAGCACATGCTGATTCATTTCCTTCATCAATCGTATGATCAAATGTCAAACTTGATCAAGTTTGCTGACAATGAAATGTACTGTCTGTACAAAAATTAGCTTTTTATGAACACCACACATTCTGTTCCAAAGAAAACATGGATCACAAGTGTTATTACTTGACTCAAAGTCAACCAAATGCAAATGAATCTTTACAAACTCAAACATTTATTCGGCTGTCGTGTAGAGTGGCCAAAATTCTTTCCTGTCAATCAAAACCATACTACACTCTTCTGACAGTTTGTCTGAAGTCATAGCATAAGTCTTAAAAGTAATAATTTTCTTTTTCCCTTTGTTTTAATGTAAATCAATCCAAGCATATTTTTGGAAAATCCCATTATATTGGATACACTATTCGGAAGTTTATCGTCTGAATGTGTGTACTCCGACAAGCCCCAACCTCGAAGCTGTGAGGCAGATGTTCTAACCTCGAGACCAACGTGATGCGCTGATGTCCTAAATATTTTCATTTTATTGAAATAATGATTGCATTTAAAAGTCCCCACGCCCCCACCCCCACCCAAAAAAAAAGAAGAGTCTGACCTGTGATTATTAGCAGCAGTAGCAACACAGTGCTTTTCAGCGTCGGCTTGTCCATTGCCACCAAGCTTGAGGATGTCTGACAACCTCCACCACTGCCAATATGCACCCATGCAGTACACACCCACACTTAAAGACACACCTGTGCACCTGCGTGTAGACCTGTTCTGGGAAAAAAAGGAGTTTCACCTTCCCTGGCTGACTTCTAGACTTGGCATCCAGCACCAGGAAAATCACTTTCGTTTAAAGTTTGGCAATTTACCTCCGCCCTCATTCATTGTTTTACTTTCATGGTATTTTCCTCCACCCTCATTCATTATGTTTTTCTTTCTTGGTATTTTGTTTCCTTCCTCAATCTTCATGTTTTACTTTGCCAAGGTATGGTAACAGGACTGTTTACCTCTTATCCAAAGGCTTCTTAAGTTCTAAAAGTTACGCATGGTATCCCTCTGTTTATACCTTGACGGGTGTGTTCCCTGGGGGTGATCAACAATAGTGGTGGTGTTGTAGTTGTTGTCCAGTGGCCTTAGGGAAACAGCTCTTTTAGCTCAGTTTGTGGCAAAACAGCTTGAGTTTTGTGTTGAATTTGTGTTGAATGAGGCCATCTTTGGAGGAGATATGTGACCACTTGTTTATAGGCAGATAATCGGTGATGCCTCAAATCTCGTCTTCTTAGAGACAGCTTTTCATGCTTGACATATACGGCTTATTTCACACCTCTTTTGAACCGGCAGGTCTCCCTATCCACAGCTTGGATGGTGTTGTCCTCGAAGGAATGTCCCTTTTTGCGTGACAACGAACCAGAATGCTTAACTCAAGGTCGGATAGTCCTCATCCTAAAGGATCCCAAGAAGGCCGACCCACGTGGTCCCAGTCCATCCCTCGTCGGCGATAGCCAATCGGCGTCGAGAACATAATTTCATGTTACACACAAGCAGACACGGTGCCAAAAAAAATAAATAAAATCACATAAAAACAACAGACACACACAGCGTGGTGATCGGTGAAATAAAAACAGCATGTCATTGTATCTGTGGGACCGAAAGGTATACAGCACTAAAGTGTGGGACTGGTCAACTTGGACTTGTGCCTATGAGTGCGAGTAAATGTATGTACGGCTCTGACCATGCGCACACCAAGCACTGTGGTAGAACAGTGGATCACATTAAGATGGTTGCAGGGTTGAGGTTAGAGGTGTGACTGTGGTCGTTGGTGGCTTGTTTTCATCATAGTTTCTCCTGGTTAATTTGTTCGCTGGTTTCCAGAGGTGGGCAGCGGCCTGGGTGCCCTTCCATCATTCATCTGTCCGTTATTTTTCGTGACGAACCGAATTGTAGTCATCAGTCCGTCCCCCCACACGGCATGGGGGCAATATGGCTCATTGGTAGGTTGTGGGTTCGATCATCGGCCTTTGTGTCCATGTCAAAGTATCCTTGAGCAAGATACTGATCCCCCAGTTGCTCCTAATGCCGCATCATCAGAAAGTAAAATGAGGTAAAGTGTGAAGCGCTTTGAGTATCAAAGGTTTACCTCAGCTCTTTTAAAATCCCTAAGAATAATAAGGGGTGAATCTGGGTACTAAATGGATGGATGATTTAAACATCTTTGCAGAAAGAGTTCAGCATTTCAAATCAACAACATGCACTCTGGACATGATACCATCTGACTTAAAAAAAAAAAAAGTTTTAACCTCAGTAGAAAGTGATCTCCTACAAATAGTTAATAGCTCACTTGCATCAAGCATTTTTCCAAAGTGACTAAAGATAGGTGCCATTAAGCCACTCCTAAAGAAAATGACTCTCGATGCCTCTATGATGATCAACTACAGACCTGTTTCTAACCTCTCTTTTATAACCAAGGTTATTGAGAAGATCGTATTTAACCAACTTTCTGAATAAAAGTGAAATTCTTGATAAATTTCAGTTAGGCTTCCGAGCACATTACAGCACTGAGACAGCAGTGGTCAAAGTGTTAAATGCCATTAGGCACTGATTCTGGTCAAGTATCTGTTCTGGTTCTGCTGGGCCTCAGTGCTGCCTTTGATACCATAGATCACAACATTATGTTGGATAGGCTGGAAACTGGCTTGGTCTTTCTGGAACAGTCCTTCAATGGTTTAGGTCCTATACAGAAGGTCGGAATTATTTTGTTAAAATTGGCAGATATGAATCTGATAGATTGACTATAACCCGTGGTGTGCCCCAGGGGTCGGTTCTTGGTCCTCTTTTGTTCAACTTGCATATGGTCTCTCTGGGTCAAATAATGGAGAGCATTAACATCTATTATCACAGCTATGCAGATGATACACAACTTGATGTGTCCGTGTCACCAGACGACTGCAGCCCAACTAACTTGTATCAGTGTTTGGAGCAAATAAACTCCAAAATGAGAGAGAATTTTCTACAATTAAATGAAGACAAAACTGAAATTATTCTGTTTGGCAGTAAAGAGAAGAGGGTCAGTATTAGTAAACATCTTGAGACTCGGGCTCTTAAAACCACCGACCTAGTCCCTAGTCTTGGAGTGATAATATACTCTGATCTGACTTTCAGCAGCCACATTAAAGCTATCACCAAATCAGCTTTTTACCATTTGAAAAACATCAACAGAATTAAGTTTTCTCTCCCAGAAAGACCAGGAGAAACTCATCCATGCGTTCATCTCTAGTCGACTGAATTACTGTAATGGCCTTTTCCAAAAAGAGCATTAAACAGCTGCATCTCATCCAGAACGCTGCTGCTAGAGTTTTAACTAGGACTAAGATATGAACACATCACACCAGTTTTAAAGTCTCTACACTGACTTCCTGTCACTTACAGAATAGTTTTTAAAACTCTACTGATTGTTGACAAATCCCAGAGTGGTTTAGGTCCAGAATACATATATGATATGTTCAAAGAATATAAACCCAGCAGCGTCCTCAGATCTAAGGACTCAGGTCAGCTAGTCCAGACCAGAGCCCAGAATAAACATGGGGATTCAGCATTAAGCTGTTAAACTGCAAAAAAAGAGGAACAAACTCCCAATGGAGATTAAACTTTCACCAAATGTAGACACTTTTAAATCCAGGTTAAAAACATTTCTATTCTCATGCGCCTATGCATGAAATCTGCACGGCATTTATTTTTATTTTATCTTTTTATTGATCTTGCTTTTAATCATTTTAATCTAATTATTAATCGTGATTTCGATTTTTCATTTTAATCTAATTATTATTCGTGATTTATATTTTTGTCATTCTTGTTTTATTTCTCTTTCTGTAATGCTTTTGATGTTTTGCGTAAAGCACTTTGAATTGTCTTGTGCATGAAATGTGCTGTACAAATAAACTTGCCTTTCCTTGCCTAAACGCCAGAAAGAATAAAGGAGGAAAACTCTTGATGTGAATAGAAGTTAAAAAAGTTAAAAAACTCTTTTTCTTTTCCTTTCGGCTTTTTCCTTCAGGGGTTGTGACAGCGAATCAATTGCCTCCATCTAACCCTGTCCTCTGCATCCTCTTCTCTCACACCAACTACCTTCATGTCCTCCTTCATTACATCCATTAACCTCCTCCTTGGTCTTCCCCCGAGGCCTCCTGCCTGGCAATTCAAAACTCAGCATCCTTCTGACAACATATTCACTATCTCTCCTCTGAACATGTCCAAACCATCTCAGTCTGGCCTCTCTGACCTTATCTCCAAAACCTCTAACATGTGCTGTCCCTCTGATGTACTCATTCCTGATCCTATCCTCCCTGGTCACTCCCAGAGAGAGAAGCTCAGCATCTTCATCTCTGCCACCTCCAGCTCTGCTTTGTGTCTCTTCCTCAGTGACACTGTCTCAAAACCAAACAACATCGCTGGTCTCACCACAGTTGTGTACACCTTTCCTTTCATTTTAGCTGAAACTCTTCTATCACACATCACACGTGACACTTTTCTCCACCCGTTCCAACCTGCCTGTACACGCTTCTTCACCTCTTTTCCACACCCTCCATTGCTCTGGACTGTTGAACCTAAGTACTTAAAATCCTCCACCTTCTTGAGCTCTTCTCCCTATAACCTCACTCTTCCACGTGGGTCCCCCTCATTCACACACATGTATACTGTCTTACTGCGGCTAACCTTCATTCCTCTCCTTTCCAGGACAAACCTCCACCTCTCTAGCTTCTCCTCTACCTGTTCCCTGCCCTCCCTGCGGATCACAATGTCATCTGCAAACATCATAGTCCATGGAGATTCCTGACCTCGTCTGTCAGCCTGTCCATCACCATAGCAAACAAGAAGGGGCTCAGAGCTGATCCCTGATGCAGTCCCACCTCCACCTTGAACTCCTCTGTCACACCTACAGCACACCTCACCACTTTCTTACAGTCCTCATACATGTCCTGCACCGCTCTCGCATACTTCTCTGCCACTCCAGACTTCCTCATACAATACCACAGTTCCTCTCTGGGCACCCTGTCATAAGCTTTCTCCAGTTCTGGACTTAAAAATGATGTATGCAGTAAAAAAACAAAACAAAAACAAAAAACACAAAGAAAGCACCAAACTACTCAGTAGTAAATTTAGGCTTGTTTTCTAAGAGTTTTTAGCAGATTTTGGAATACCCACTTTTCGATCCAATGGAGGCTGTTCCACAGGCGAGGCGAGGCCGAGCTAGCTGAAGGTGAGTGACACAGCAAACCATATGGCCAAAAACCCATTTACATAAGGCTCAAAACTGACCAAGGCTGCTGGGCCTGTGGGAGAACATGGCAGAAATGGAGACGCATAATGGTGTGATGTGGATTTGACCGATGACTGAGCAGAATTTTGAGGAGTGTCCTTTTGGATTCATTCAGAAGCTCATTATACAAACGTAGTAACTAATTGCATAAAACAAAATGCCTAGATTGTTGATGGGTGTGTTTGGGAATTTCATTTGCCAACTGTCTGCATTGTTTTTGGACTTTTTGGTGTTGCCAAGCAGGGAGCAGAAATACATTAGTACTTCATGGACATCCATCCATCATCTAAATCGCTTATCCACATGTCAGGTTCACACCACTTAGGACATTAATAATACCACACAATGAGGAGAGAAGACACTCAACACAATTCTTCTACTACACTTCTACTCGCAAGGCGAGCAAAGGGGACTGTACAATTACAATTCCTTACAGCGCTCTGACCAGCCCCTCCGCCTCCTGTCTTTTTATTTTCTTGGATGGTCCCTAATTGTATACATAAAAATTGCCACTTTAAAGTGGGCTGCCAAGATTAGTCGACTAATCACGACGACGTCGACAATAAAAAACATCGACAATTAATTTTAATAGTCGATGCGTCGTTTATATATATCAGGTCATTTAAAAAAGGAAGCAAGTTGTGTCTTATGCCTGATTTCATTTCTGACATAGGCACAGTCGTGTCAGAAGCTAGCTGCAGTTAGTAGCCTATATAGGCAGTCCTCGTATTACGACGTACGCAACCTACGACGTTTCGACTTTACGACGCCTGTGTCTCCTCCTCCATTTTGTCCCCAGCACCATGGTGACTACGTTTACATGCAGTCAATATACGGATTAAAGTCAAAATTTCGATTTCTGAAACATTCTGAATATCCCGTTTACATGATTGAGCGGACAGAGTTGCTCTGGCATTTGAATAACCTTCTGTGTACAGTGACACAGGGTGTCATGACTGAAATGGACGTCATTTCCGCTTGTTAATTTCAACTGCCAATAAAACATTTGATATTCATCATACTCACCACATGAATGATTATGTATACTTGTTGTATCATAAGTGAAAATGTTTACAAAGCACTGCAAAAGAAAAGGGTCCTACTGTAGCCATTGAAACTTCTGAGTGGTCCTGGTAGGGGACTGAACTGTTTGGGACAGTTTGTAACTCAGACCAGCCACAACAATTGAAGTTACACCACCAAACTCTATGTTATTAGAGGTCAGAATATAAACAACCTATTTAGTAGACCAGCGGCTTTAGCTATGGGGCTAGTGAAGCGTGTGTTCGAGGTCCACAGCAGCGAATAGGAGTTCGGCCTGCTGAAAACACAGCCGGTGAAAATAGCACTGCAGGATGATGCACAACCTTATGTGGTCTACATTGCACGAAGAGTGCCTGTCCCCCTCCTGAGGGCAGTGGAAGAGGAGTTAGTCCGGATGGAGGCCAACGACATCACCGAGGCTGTGATTGAGCCGACGAAGTGCCTGTCCCCAAAACGTCTGGACGAACACACATCTGCCTTGATCTGAAGAAGCTCAACAAAGCGGTGAAAAAAGAGAGGTTCATCTTTCCAACAGCAGAAGAAATGACAACTCAGCTCAGCGGTTTCATAGTCTTCTCGTCCCTGGATGCTGCTTCGGGGTTCTGGCAGATATCGCTGGATAAAGACAGCCAGAGGTTGTCCACGTTCACCACCGCATATGGATGATACTGCTTTAAACGTCTCACTTTTGGGATCACTAGTGCCCCTGAGAGCTTTCAAAGGAAGATGGTGAGATCCTGGAAGGGTTACAGGTAGTAGCCGTCTACATGGACGACATAGTAGTCCATGGCAGAACAATTACAAGGGAGCGGATGGAGGCTTCAGGCCTCAAGTTGAACACAGAGACGTATATGCTTAGGAGGGGGGAGCTGCACTTTCTTGGTCAGGTGATCAACAAAGATGGTGTGCGGCCCGACCCAGACAAGGTGTCCGCAATCAGTAATCTTGGCCAGCCAGAGAACAGCCAGTAGCTGGGAAGAGCACTAGGCATGATTACTTCCCTTGGTACGTATATCCCTGACCTGTCTACAGTGGCCCAACCCCTGTCTAGGTGGGCATGCAAGAGATTTCAGACTTACGGTACCTATATGGTCTACCATCCTTTAAACTGATCAACCCACACGTTGTGTACGCACCGGGAAAAACCCTGGTTGCGGCGGACATGCTGTCCAGGAGCCCATAGAGGGGCACAGAACTCAACCAAGACAGTCAGACGGATGTGGAGTGCTACATAGCGGCGGTGATGAGCAGTGTCCCTCCACCGCCCAATAAAATGGACTGTATCTGGGCGGACACTGCGGCAGACCAGCAATTGCAAGACGTGATCAGGTACATACACGGGGGCTGGTCTGAACGCATCCACCAGTGTTAGGGAGTACTTTCCCATTAGGAGTGAATTGTCTGTGAGTGATGGGTTAGCAACAAGGGGGTGTAGGATAGTGATACCGGAAACAATGAGGTCAAAGATGCTAGATCGTATACATGAGGGACATCTAGGACATCTAGGGATTAACAAATGTCGAGATAGAGTTAATGATTCAATATGGCGGCCTGGCATGGCGTCACAAATAACAGCGAAGGCAGAGAACTGTATGCACTCTCGTGGGCAGAGAGGAGAGCACAAAACAGAGAACCTCTCCTGCCGAATCCCCTTCCTGATAGACGGTGGAAGAAAATTGGCATATATCTATGTGAACACGAGGGTGAGTGTTATCTTGTTATAGCTGACTACTACTCCAGGTTATTGGAGATACTTCACATGCCTACCACAACATCCAGACAGGTGGAGTTGAAATTAAAGGCCACATTTGCAAGGCACGGACGGGATAGCGGAAGGGGTAGTCAGTGACAATGGGCCGCAGTTCAGCAGTGACAGCTTCAGACAGTTTGCTCGTGAGAAGGACTTTGTACACATGACCTCTAGCCCCCACAACCATCAAGGGAATGGACATGCAGAGCGTGCGGTTCAAACTGCAAAAAGGATCCTTAACCAACCAGACCCTCTGCTGGCTCTCATGGCTTACCGATCCTGTCCACACAGCAGCACAGGAGTCAGCCCGGCGGGCAGGAAGATCCGGATAACACTGCCGACCATGGATAAGAACTTACAACCGAAATGGCCAAGAAGAGAGCAAGTCAGGGCTCGTGATGCGGCGTAGAAGAGCAAACAGGCGTTCTATTTTAATAAGCGCCATGGTGTGAGCCCGCTCACACCATTGCAGCCAGCAGACCTTGTTCTCACCAAGCTAGACAACCAAAAGACTTGGACTACACCTGCTATGATGGCAGGCGGAAGCTCCACACAACGATCTTACATCATCGAGACAGAGCGAGGGGCTCTGTACAGGCAAAACCGACGGCATCTTCGGGCTTTGTCTGCTGCAGCAGTCACGGCACAAACACCTCGAGCCCTGAAGAAGGGCTGCCGGGCACTCAGACAAGACCAACCAGACCCCCTGGTCCACAGGTGAACACTGAGGGACTGCCTCAAACCAGATCTGGTAGACTTGTCAAACCTGTGTCTAGGCTTGACCTGTGAGGAATTGGACTCTAAACTAGAAAAGAAAAGAAAAAAAAAAGGTTGTCGCCGCTGGTTTATTCGAAGCACATATTTTTTCTGGTTACACTTTTGCCTCAAGAGGGCACTGTTGTTATTTGCATAAGGCAGATGTCTGTTATTTGGCAAGAAATTATGAGTGTTTGCTGTGTTAAAAACAAAAAGGAGGCGGGGGTGGGGGCACATGAACACTACATAGAGGGCGTGTGACGTGAGCAGAAGTGGAGAGTGGAGAAAGGCGGGCATCAGACAGGAGTGAACGAAGTGGGAGAGACACAGAGAAAAGGAATAATAAAAGCACTGCTTGACCTCCCCAAACCTGTTTCTCATTGAGGCGACGCCTTATATCATAAACTGGGAAATATCAGCACTCAACACAACAATGACATATTTGCCACTCATCGGCATCACATAACAATAATGCCCATAATTAAGTTTGTTGCAATATACTACGTTATACTGCAAAAAAAAAAAAGAAAAAGTTCTCCCTTTGTTGTTCCAGGTGCATACCACATTTTGATTGTGTAGATCAATTTACTACTTTTAAATTATGCATACTAGTGAAGAAAAACCAAACCTTTTGGATAAAGGTTAAAGTAAAACAAAATTAAAATATAATGTAAGTGTTTATTTTAGTTTTCACTACCTTCTATGTTAAAAGTTAAAAATTGCTGCCCAAGAAGCGTGAAATATGTATACAAGTATTTCTTTTTGTATTAATAGATCATTTCACTGTATTAGTGCAACTCTGCATAATGTATAGTTTTGGTTCCATTTTAAAATGCACTAAAGAATTACAGCTAAAAATGTTAAGTGTTAAAAATGTTATCGCCATCAATTTAAGTTCTCCCTCGTTTATAAAAATGTCAGGAATGATGGCTTAAGTTGCAACGTTTAATACAAGTTGAATGTACTATCATCTTAATTGTCTTTACGATTACCTTGTACATAAAGCATCAAGCTGTAAGCGATTGATAGTTATTATGAGAGCAGCAGCTTGCTGCTGCAATTTGCTGCGATTTATAAACAGTATTATATTTAATATATATTTTTTGTCACAGTACTTCATTGATTGTAAAATATGACTCTCCCATTGTTTCCACCAAAAGTTAGGTTGTTTGAATTGGACCTCCATATGTGCAGATTCATCCCCTTTTCTGGTTACAGATTGATCGTGTGCCCTGACTTCTTTCCCAGCAGATCCAATACAATCTCATCAGAATTCCATGGCAGGGCAGAGAAGAGGTTCCACTAGCATTCCTGCCAAAGGCGCTCATTTGTCAGAGAGGTATGGAGATCAGAGGCTGACAAATCTCCCATGTCTCCCAGACTGTCAAGCTCCTTGCCTGCATATCAAAGACAAAAGAACACGCAGTGCAAGAGAGCAGAGCAGCCATTCAATTTATACAAGGGCCGTTTAAACCCCCCTGAGTTTACCCTTTGAAAATGCCTATTAGCCTGGGTGAGAGAGATTACAAGGAAATAAAATTACATTCATTGTGATATTTGATTTCATAATACCCTCAGAATTATAATTACACCGCACTCATACTTTTTATTTAAAAAACATTTGATGGCAACAAAGAGTCAGAGATGGGAATGAGCAGGTTATGCAGCGACTGATTGAATGCACATTATCTGGCCTGTTTCACCAGAAGTAACAATAATGGCAGAATAATAGCGGCATGAATAGGAATGTAATCAGGTGAGAGTGTAGGATTTAATGATATTGAGTACAGAGGCTTTATTTTCATCTGTAAGGCATTTCATATAATAGAGGGTATGTTGTGGTGGATGGATTGCTTTTTTATGGTGTAAGATTAAATTTACTGCTTGATTAAGGAAGGATATGTTGGTAGGTTCACTTGTACCAGTGATTAAATCTCTTCCACCCTATATGAGTGAACATTTAAACAAGCCTTGTAAAAATGGGAAGGTTTTTCCTTTTGGTTTTTTTTTCCAAACATTTTGTACACACAACACAAACCCTGTTCACATGGAATAAAAATGGAATAATGTGCACAATGTAAAGAGATGCTGGGATGCAACTGTGAAACAATCCTTTTACAATACAATTTTCATTTATGTAAATGTATGGATGCATTAGTGGCGCAATTTGCTAAGATGTCCTATATGACATTAAACGTTACAATGATGCTGTGAAGCACCTTTCTTGTTTACGTAGGCTTTAGATTGAACACTTGCATCTATATTTCTCGGTTTAAAAAAACCACAACATTTTCAGTGCTTACACGCAAACAATAACAATGTCGTTTTTCACTTTGGGACACTCTTTCAAGTGTTTACATTTTTATGCTCTCAGATGCTATTGTGGTGTAAATGAATGGACACAGTTTTTACGCATTTTAAGTTGAAAGTAGCGTTACATAAACGCCCTTAGCTATGATCTTTTGTGTCTGTGAGGGTGAAACAAAAAGCACATTGGTGTATCGCGTGGGGAAATAGCACATATGCCTTACGGCCTAAACCGACAAGCAGAAGGGAAGCGATAAGAGACATTCTCGAGCGGCTGAGAAACGAGCCCTGAGAAGGGCCAGCTTGATAGCAGTACTTGTTGTTCTGATGTGTTAAATAGCTGGCCTTCAACACCCTCAATCAATCGCTGAGTGAGCCACTGTGTAGCTAAGGGTTGTGCTAGATACCCAGATGGCTCAAATCTATGGAACTCTGCCTGGTCTCATGTGTCACAATGGGATGATCATGAATGTGGACACACTAACTGCACGTTCTTGCCAGGATGTTCCCCTGATTTGATTAGTTGGAATAAATGATTCCGGAATGAAACACTGATTAAAGTTCTGTGCTAAACAGCAACAAATTAACAGTGCTGCAGCAAAACATAGTTAGCCTCAGGTTGTTATTGTGCATGTTTTTGTTTTGGCTTGTACAACAGGATCATTTGAAAAAAATGACTGTGGACCTTACCGTGCACAATGTTGCATACCAACCAGTGTATGATAATTCTTCACTTGAAGCAGGCAATTGGCCAATGTATGCAACAAAACATCCAAGACAAGAATTTTGAACAAATTCAAATCCTCCCGAGGCTGGTGTTGACTAATCTGCAAACAATCCGCTCCGCAAGCTCCCATTGCATGTAGAAGAGCAAGCCCCTAAAGCTGTGATATTAACGAACACAACAAGATGGGGATTGGTATCTCAGAGCATGGAACTTAGCTGCGATAGGAGATAAGCCTTTCAAAGCATGTTTGCTGTCAGACACGTTTCCAAAGGAGCTTGGGAGGTAGTCCAAGCCGGGAATGGAATGCTGAGAAGCCAGTCAGGATATGATCCTCCTGACCTTTACCATCTTATTATAGCCACCTTTGGTATATTGGTGCATAATGTTTACAAACGTGATGATAAGGATCCATCTAAAAGCAGACTCTCTGGAACATGTGCAACCTCCGCTGTCAAATTTTTTATACAAATACAATATTCATCTGTATAGATAAATAATGCCAAATACATACATTGTATCAAGGTTAAATTAATAAAAAAAACACATCTAGGGGTGCTATTATATGTCACATTAAAATTGTATGTTCAAATGTTTGCAAAACAATGGTAGGCCACCAGTTTCAAATATACTGAGCTGAAAAAGTACTGTACCTGTTCAGAATAACCTTAGATTATTATGATACACTTTCATTCAGACGGCTGCGTGTTGTAGCTTTTGCAGTTTTGCTGAAGATACAAACACCAATTGTAATGAAGTTCGGACATTGGACAATGTAAAAAAATAAAATAAAATAGAATAATTTGCAAATCTTTCCAACTGATATTCAATTGAATACACTACAAAGACAAGATATTTAAAGTTGAAATCATTATTATTATTATCTGCAAATATTCACTCATTTGAATTTGATGCCTGCAGCACATTTGAAAAAAGCTGGGACAGGGGCATGTTAGCAACTGTGTTACATCACCTTTTCTTTTAACAACACTCAATAGGTGTTTGGAAACTTAGAACACTAATTGTTGAAGCTTAGTATGTGGAATTCTTTCGCATTCTTCTACTACAGGCGGGTGAGACTTTGCTAGTGAAAGTCGACCGAAGTTTGCAGTCGGAATCGCTAACGGGCGCTCCGGATTAGAGCCGAAATGGGCAAGACGAGATCAGTCTAACAAAAAAACGAGTTTTTTTTTTCTTTCCCGTACAAAAATTGTTATATGGCGTACACAATTTGAAATGATCAAAATACGTATAAAATACGGGGAAAACGTACAAGTTGACAGGTGTGCTGAAGCCCTTTTCAAAAATAAGCTTAGCTTAGCGCCATTATAGTGTATGTGGTGAGGGGTGGGGAGCACCGAATGGTGCAGTAAAAGTTCCTTGCTATCGTCCTGGTCTTGTTTTGCTGCAAAATAATGAGAACTTCTGTAATTTAAAATATAATTTTACGCGCCAGTGCGGCCTTTCAAGCACCTAATTTCTGGGTTTTTGGTATGCGGCCAATCAGGTTTATATATTTGCAATACAGGCACCCGATTTGCTGCTTAACCCACATGATAATTTGACAGAAGAAATGCACTGATGATTGGCTGTCCGACGCACGTTATATTTCTCCCATGGAGCTATGTAAACAAGAGCCAGCCGTGTACGCTCGGAGCTAAAGTGCATTATCTTCCGATTTTAAACAAAAATAGATATGTCACTGCAGCGTGCCTTCGTCTGGTGGGGAGCAATGTCCGTGGTTGAGACTTCTTCCACTTCGCCCGACTTCCACCCTTTGCATTGGACAACACATCAGAGATAAGATGCCCTCCAAATTTAAGCATATCAGTTAGCACAGAAAAAGAAAACAAACAAGGTGATTATTTTATTTCTTGTTACTTGGCTTTTTCTATACCTGTTGCGTTTATTCACAATGTTCCTGTGTTTCTGACTTGATAAGCAAAAAAATCACTGTCAGTCGACAGTTTCACGTCAAGTGCAAAAAATAAGAAATATGATACTGTGTAGTTAGTGACCAGACTGTGTACTGTGAACTTCCCAGCAATACAGTGAGGCTTACTGCACAATATTGCAATAAATATCATATTGTGTGACAATACCGTGATAAAACCGAAGCATGAGCTCTTGATATTGTTTTAGCAAGTTTGTCTGATGTAGTGAAAATGGGGGTCACTTGTAAGAATGTCTCCGGGCTGACTCTTGTCTTCAGTCCTGAAGATGTGGTCCAAATGAAGGCATATTCGCTACACTGATGAAAATGCATTTTCGGCCGGTGACAGGATTGTGAGGAACATTTTTTGTTTTACACAAAGTCAGTGTGTGTGTGTGGGGGGCTCGTTTGAAAGTGGTGATGGAATGGATTACATTTGACAATCAAGGTACCAGGTGTATAATGTAGGCTGTGGCTCTTTGCAGTAACAGTCAAAATTGTGGCTCCTTGCCTTTGAATGGTTGACCACCCCTTCCCTATACCATCACAGTGGTGGCTTTTGAACTTTGAGCTGATAATATGGATAGTCCTTTTCCTCTTTGACAAGTCGTCCATGGTTTCCAAAATCAATTAAAATTGTGGACTCGTCAGACCACAGCACACTTTTCCAATTTGTGTCAGTCCATCTCAGACCCAGAGAAGTCTGTGGTGCTTCCGTGTGTTGTTGACATATGGCTTTCGCTTTCCATGGCAGAGGTTTAATTTGCATTTTTAGATGTAGATGTCACATTCTTGCTTTGAGGTGCCGACATTGCTCAGTGATTAGTTTGAAGATTGCGTTTAAGTTTGCTTGGACAACTTTTCACTCAGCACAGTGGTGCTGTTTGTTCCCCAGTAAAGGTGAATTCAAAGGAATGATAATAATCATTGTATGGCCATGAGTCCATTTTTTTTTTATTTTCTTCTCACCAGCACTCATTGAGGCCCTCTTCTCAGTCAGAATTTTGTTGGGGCAGGTCAGGGTTTGTATTGTTTCTTTTCAGCTATTTAGCCATCTGAATGTGTTACTGATTCTAATTCATAAATGATACCGGCTCATGATTAAGGTAATTGGTTACCTGCTGCTACCTAGTGGAAGAGTAATTACATGGCCTGCCACTGAAACGCAGGCACAAGCATTCAACTGAGACTTATGTAATTCTGTGTTTTTTTTCCCCCCAGCAAATTCGATGGAACTGGCAATTTTCCCTTGACACACCTGACAATCTCTCATGGCACACAGTTTGCCACGGCTTGAAAAGCACTGCTCTTCACAATGATGCCGATTCAATGTTGGGTTTCTGCATTGCTGTTGTCTGCCGTGTCCAGAGATTTCTCCAGATTCTATAAATCTTTTGGTGATATTATAGACTGTGATGAAATCCCTAAATTTCTTGCAGTTGTACATTGATTCGTTCTTAAACTGTTGGACTATTTGTGTAATGTTGCGGTAAATACCAGAATGAGGTAGATTCTAAAAACACCAACACCAAAAAGAATTTAAACAAAAAACAATTATTTATTTACACAAATGATATTGCCACACTGACAAAGTGCAACATAGGACGCTGGTATAAGACCAGGAAAAAATGTAGGAAACAAAAGCGCTTGCAAAAGGAAAGGAAAAACGAGAAGCGAAATTGCTTGTTGCCAAAGAGCAAGATCATCCAAAACACGTATGATAAAAACCGAGCAAAGCTTTAATTCACAAAACTACTTACATGAACCAAGGGAGTGTACTACGGAGCAAAACAAGAGATAACCAGACGAGTCTAGAAAATTCGTGAGCATGGGCTCAAAGACATAAGCAAAGCGAATAATCCCACGGTGAGTTGTCTGCTTGGCAGTCCTTAAATAGTACACTGATTGGAATTGCAAACAGGTGTGCAGCAGAGGATCTACTTACTGCTCCTACTGGCGCAACCGAAAACTACAAAAACAAAGCATGACCACAACACGAACAGACCATGACAATTTGTGTATGCATCTGTTCACAAAGTGGTGAACCCCGTCCCATCCTCGCTTGTGAACTACTGAGATTTTGGGGATGCCCCTTTTATACCCAATCATGACACAGATCTGTTTCCAATGAAACTGTTCACCTGTGGCGTTTCAAACAGGTGCTTTTTGAGCATTTTTCCTTTTTCTGCTTTTGTTGGCCCCCTCCTAGCCTTTTTGGGATATGTTGCAGGCATCAAATTCCAAATGAGTGAATATTTGCAAAACAAGCAATAACGCTCATCAGTTTACACATTATATGTCTTTTCTTTGTAGTGCATTCAACAGAATTTAGGTTGAAAAGGATTTGCAAATCATTGTATTCTGTTTTTACTTATGTTTTACACAACGTTCCGACTCCATAGGAACCCAGTTTTGCATGAAAATCTAACATGATCACAAGTGGCAAATAACCATACCCTTTAATTAATGAACATTTTGCTCATGAGCTTGGGGCTTTTTCAAGTTGAGTGTCATAGTATACTTGTACTTGTAGGCTAATACTATACAATTACCAGCAACTTCACTTGTACAATGTAATATAATCCAAAACAAGGACTTGCAAAAGCTAACAAGGCTCCGTTTTTATTGCTTGTAATTACTGGAGTAATTTGTAGTCATTTATAACGGCATAGCCATTTGCTGCTTTTCATCAAAATCAAAACACTTCTAAGTATACAGTAATTGAATGTAGTTAACGTCCACACAACAGAAAAGCATACAACGGAAGCATATTCAAATAAAAGTCATTTTCTGCACCTCGGTCCCACAAACCAGCCAAATTGTCACCAGCTGAAAGACCTCTCACCGCCCCTTGAAGTTTGGAAATCATTTTCTTTAGTCTCTACTGCTGAGCATGTGTGTTTGCTGTACCTAACTCGACTAGCACATATGGCCTTTATTTTCCATTCTGCAAACTTGATTCAAGCATTTAAGAGCTTCATGTAACAGCACATACTGTTACCGCTACTTCTTTTTTTTTGCTCTTGTCACGCTGAAGGATGACTCTCACTGCCACGTCATTCTGGGTATTTTACATAACCAATGCGGGAGAGTGTAAGGCTCCACCAGAGGTTTGAAAAATAAAATGGAAAATGTATTAAGACTGCTACAGTATGCAACTCGTGGTTTTCCATTCCCCTAACACTCCTCTAAAGCTTCTTGTTCTCCAATGGGTCTCTGTGTTTTTTCTTTTGTTTGTTTTTTTAGAATATCCTCACTCAGCCATTGCGATGGTGACGTGAGGCAGCCAGGATATTTGTTATGGATCCAGGGGTGCAAAGATATGAGAGAGTCACAGTACTTTGTCACCACTCAGCAGGGTTTGAAATTCACACCATTTGACATTTTCCTAGTCAGCTCCCTAACTGCGGACTGGTCTGGTTTCTGTCAGCTGCCTGGATGTTGGACAATGAGGTCTAAAAAAGGCGGCAACATGGATACATGCACACTGCTGGCCTTTTTAGGTGGTCCGATCAATGAGAGTGTTGTGACAGGGATCTGCTGCCAAGGCTCTTGACTTGGTACTCACTCCCTTGGTTCCCAGTTGAGATATAGTTTAGTGCTTTAAACTGTCTTTCATCAGGGACTGTGAAGCCCTGCAATGACTCAAGCAGTGCCACCAGTCTCCCCAATCACCAAGCCCAGAAGAGGCCGCTACGACCAGGGCCAGCTCAGAGCAGGTTTTGACTGGACCCATTGGGACACTTTTTATGAGGGCTCCCTCCATGAAAGAAGTCATCAATGATTACATACATTTTGTGATTTTTATTGTCACAGTCAATGAGTTTCTATTTGCTAATGATTTAAACACATTCTTCTCTAGATTCGAATCACCTGACATTATCCAACAATGTTACAGGACCCGAGCTAACATTCAAACAGTACCATCAGAAAGGGTAGTGATCACTGTTGATGAGGTCAGAACAACATTTCAACCAACAAATCCCAAAAAGACTGAAAGCCCGATAAGTGCGGCCCGCTTCTTTGAAATAACTTTGCTACAAAGCTAGCCCCAGTTTGGCAACCAGTATTTCAGTTACCTGTTCATTCATGCAAAGTTCCCATCACATGGAAAACTTCACACATCAAACCATTATCCAAAATACAGTATGCTGAAGAATATAAAGATTTCAGACCCATACATTTAACTTCAGTAATCATGAAGGCTCTCGAGAGGATTATGCTACATCATTTACAAAAATCTGTGAAGGGCAAACTGGATCCATTCCAGTTTATACTTTATATGAAACAGGTTATGACACAGATGATGCAGTCGCCGCGCTCACCCATACTATGACCAAGCATCGGGATAAATCAAATAACTATGCAAGTGCATGCCGGTATTGTGTGCCACACTATGACAGGGTGAGGCTCAAACACTCCTTTATGCATTAGTCAATCCTAAAACTAAACGAGGAGCTTTCTAAAAAACATCACACAAAATAATGAGGCCTTAATGAGAGTAGACATCCTTTGTTAAATGTTAATGTTTGTGTGTTGTCTTTGTGTTGCCCAATGAATTGCGTGTGTATAACGGTGCCACTCTTTTAATGCAAGGCAAATTTTGTATCTATCTATCTATCTATCTATCTATCTATCTATCTATCTATCTATCTATCTATCTATCTATCTATCTATCTATCTATCTATCCATCCATCCATCCATCCATCCATCCATCCATCCATCCATCCATCCATCCTTCCATCCATCCATCCATCCATCCATCCATCCATCCATCCATCCATCCATCCATCTATCCATCTATCTATCTATCTATCTATCTATCTATCTATCTATCTATCTATCTATCTATCTATCTATCTATCCATCTATCTATCTATCTATCCATCTATCTATCTATCTATCCATCCATCCATCCATCCATGATCCTAATGTGATCTTTGCATCCTATCATCAATCTCCATTTCAAAACAGCCATCCTATGGGAAAGAATGCATTGGCGGCTGTTTGCGATGCACTACATTGCAGTACAGGAGGCTTTCATCTGCTGGGAGAATGTAAGCGGGAGTAAAAAGGAGCTTGGACGGAACCATTCATTTGCTGCCCATTTTATTAGCTTGGCATTGTGTTATTAGCTTCCATTGTATATCACAAAAGCTCCTTAGGCCTGTTCCGCTGTTTGATTAATCTGAGCTTTGTGCCAAGAGCTTTTTGAAGGTATTTGAGACCATGAAAATTCAATCCTGAAACCGAAAGCATTGAGGTTTCTGACAGATAAATGAAGAGGATTAGTGGATTAGACAATAAGACAATGTCTCACTACTGACACCACAGATCTTACTAATTGAGTTCATAGTGGACAATTGTGTTTAAACAAATCAACAAAAACATCAACACAAACAACAATCTTGCCTTCGCCAAACATGAGTTACAACAGCACAATCTAAATTCAAGACATCATCAAGCTATGCTGTATTTTGTCACTGTCCTGTGAAAAACACTTCCTCCAATTTTGGAAACTTTTAATTTTCACATTAACGCGGTCTGTAATGTGGGAACAGTTGTAGCCGACAAAATACTGTCTGTAATTGGGCGTCCTCCAATTGTTTATATTATATATGAAGAGTGCACCATCTTGGACAATTTGGGCAAAAATGATCTTTTGCACGAATTTAACGGAGCCTCGCAACTTCGACCATAATTTATTCGACAGAATTCTGACAAAGTAAGTTTCAAAGGGTGTATCCAAAAATACATACACATTTACAATGAACTTAAACTTTGCCTTATTTAAACTGTAATTTGTGTCATCTTCCAAACCGCTTATCCTATACAGGTTCACGGGGAGGTGCTGGAGCCTATCCCAACCGTCAACGGGCGAAGGCAGACTACACCCCGAACTGGTCCCCAGCCAGTTGCAGGGCACACACAGACACCGTCACTGAGCGGGAATCGATCCCACGCTGCCCGCGCACAACTCAGGCGCGTGTCCCACTACACTATCAGAACTGTAATTTGTCACAGTTTTTTAACAAAACATTTCGGGGCTAGTTAAAAGGTTAGCTCATTACTATGATGCTTAGATGCGCTTTGTGATTGATGGACAAGATCAGGAATGAGCTTTTCAGAGGACAGCACTGACTGCAAGATTTGGAGACAAAGCCAGAAGGGCCATGCTGAGATGATATTTGCATATACAGAGAAGGGACAGTGCACACTGTATATGGACGCTGAAATCAAATGTATCCACAAGGAAGGAAGCAAAGAGAAGACCAGAGAGGAGATTTTGGATGTAAAACTTGCAGAAAGGAAAAGGGAAAAGTTAATTCTAAATGTTAAATCAATCTGTGTGGAAAATAAATAATAACTTTACTTAAAATTGAAAAAAAAGATTTTTTTTTTTATGATATATTTTTCATATTTTAAAGTACTTTACCAAAAACACAAAATTGAATATGATCCTATCAAGACTTGATGAATGATTCTTCACAGCAGACAGGAGGAGAGTGCTATGGAACCAATACATGAATTCAGTTTACCCAAGATTTGGCCCCTTACATGTACAGTAGCTATACCCTAGTCACAAAAGGGTAGGGGTTTTGAGCTTTTGGGTAAAGTTCAGGATGAACCTAAAATGCACTATGACATTTACGGGTAAACTTAATTTGATCTTCTCTAAACCTTTTAATGCACATGTACAACTGTTCATTGTTTGAGTATATGGGTAAAATTCAAAACAGGTGTTTGATGCATAAACCTTAATTTCCAAACGAGTTTCACGTCTGTGCCTTTCAGTGACTTTTCCAGTCTCTCTGTATCTCTACTACAAGCTACTGATGCCACTCTGTGAAACTCCTAGTAAGCTCAGTGGCCACTTCCCTCTGAGAACTGTTTGAAGAAACGCAATGGTGAAGCATTGGTGTTCAATTGTTCAGTGTCATCTTGGTCTGAAGATGTCAAAATGTGAAAAGCATGATAAGGAGAACTGTTTAAATGCTAATTGTAATTGAAGCAGGAACGTTACTGCTCCATTCACGGCTCCAACACCTGTTGTGAATTTTGCTGTTCAGCTCCTAAGGAACAGCAAAAAAAAAAAACAGTTGACCAGGTTCATTCAAAAGTTTAGAGATGGTTAAATAGAGTTCATTTGCAAAAGTTAAACATTTTTGTAGTGTGTCAGGTAGATCTTATGGGAGTGACCAAAGCAGATTCTTTACATACAGCTTTTGAAATGAATCCCATTACATAGTGCTGATACGTACGTTATATTTCACATGTAAACCATCCATTATCCATACCGCTTCTCCTCACAAGGGTCGCGGGCGTGCTGGAGCCTATCCCAGCTGTCTTCTGGCATTAGGCGGGGGACACCCTGAATTGGCTGCCAGCCAAACGCAGGGCACACAGAGACAAACCAACATCCGCACTCACAATCACACCTAGGGGCAATTTAGAGTGTCCAATCGACCTACCATGCATGTTTTTGGAATGTGGGAGGAAACCGGAGTACCCTGAGAAAACCCGCGCAGGCAGGCGGGGGAGATTGAACCCACGACCACTGAACTGTGAGGCGGACGTGCTAACCAGTCGACCACCGTGCCGCCCACATGTAAACCATTCACTAAAATAATTATTTCAAATGAGAAAGCGGTAGAAGAAAACAGAATAGAGTAGGTAGATTCTTCAAGTCCCAGCAAAAGAAAGACACAAAAGAGCTACGGAAAAAGCTGACAGCTGCCGACACTGCTATAACCCGTCTGGGTTTGGACATCCGAGGCAATGTGTGAATTGATTCCCATCTGATGATGGACTATGTGCTGAAATAAATTGACCTTGCCAGACGATGAATGAAATTGATGGAGCTTTTCATCTCCAGAGGGGACGTTCCACACTGTAAAATGGATATTGATTGAGGCAGCTCAAATGGAAGGTGTGTCTTTTTTGTCCACCAGCTCGTTTGGTAAATAATGGTTACAGGAAAAATCAGTAAGCAGTAACAAGTACAGGGGTTAAGTGCCTGTTGCTGACTAGATGATTAGGACCAGAAGCACATAGTAGTAAAGTGAAGCTGTTTGCGGACAGATGCTACCCATCTAAGCGATACATGGCTCGATTTCTGGGCGCCTGAATTGAAAGCAATAGTAATTTAAGTCTCCCCAATACGCCAGCCACATCCTGGCATTGTAGTTGCAACAAGCCTTAAAAAACTCATCTGAAGTGTGTGGAACACAGAGGTGCCATAGATTTTCAGTAACATCCCCTAATGACCTGGCCCCAGTTTGATCCCACGCTGTCATTATGTGCTGATACCATGGGATAGGATCGCTGGGTCTCATGGCACACAGCAGTGAGATGAGTAGTCTGGGCATTATCAGGCTCAATTGGCCGTCTCTGGACAGGAGGCAAGTGTAGCCAAGGTCTTGTCAATAAAAAGACAGGGCGCCTTCGGGTCACTGCATCTTGGGGCCTCATTAGAAAGGCAGATGAGGGCTTGTGCATTCGGAGAGAACCTCTCCTTCACCAATAGCCTGCCTCGAAGGCATTGTTCCCTTTAATGAGCCCAGACCGTGGGTCAATATGCTGCTGGGCTACTAGTCAATACTGGTTACCTGAAACACAAACACTCAAAACCTTCTTTCATACAAAATCAATGACCTATTTCCCCCCCAGCAGATTGTCACGGCACAATGGCATTGATCCCGCTGAAGAGCTCCGCATCAAATGTATGACAAATTATGGTCAAATGATCGGACGGTGAGGCCTCCGTGTAAAAAGTATGATGCATTGCTGCAATTATGATGTCAAAGTACATGTAATAAACTGAATGAAGATGAGCAAATACTGATATCACAAAAGTGACCCATTAACGGCAAAAGTCTGAAAATCGCATCAACAATGCATTGTTTCAGCTCACAATATGTAATAAAAGGACAGGCAGAAAACATGTGACATTAGGTCCAAACTTTATTCCATACATTTTAAACCATGAATGTTCATTTTTACTTTGCACGCCTAAAACTCTACTTCTTTTGTATACAAGAATCTAAGAAAAACAACTGCACATAACCACAAGTTTGACAGAAAGTCCTTTTGCTGCCCACTTTAGAGTGTCTCTCTTTTCTGTCTGGGTCTGGTCCAGTTTATGACATGGAAGTCTTTTAGTATTACCGTTATCATTTCATTGGTAAATATCAACATGGGTTCACCCAGGCCTCTCATTGTCACCGGTCTGCTTCCCCCAGGAGATCTAGCTAGGGTGCCATTGCTGCTTTGCATAGATAGCAGATGATCTTTCTAAGGCTCCCTTCCAGCACCTACCGTCACTTTGCGTCCATTGGCATGGCTTGTCTGTGGCCTTGATATTCAATCAGGATGAATTCCACAAATTGGACTTAATCTTATGTGTGTGTGTGTTTTAAGAAATGGATAAAAAAAGCCTAGTAAATTTACACTGTCATCTTGCAGCAAAGGGATATCAACAGGTTATTTACATCAGCTTTCTGTACAGAGACTGAAGACCTCATTATATATATTTGTCTGCATATCTCAGAGGCAAAACAAATTGGTAATAGAACACTGTACATTGCCATTTTGAGGATATCCTGGTACCATGAGGTTAAATTACCCAAGGGTAATCCAAATCCAGTCTTTACAGTCATAATGGATATGACACACAATCAATGGGGATAAATATTGTAAAAGGTGTGACAAATGCACAAATTACGTCAAATTCATAGAAATGATATCTATACATGGAACAAGGATAGCAAATATACAAACCATTTCCGAGTTTCTTTTTTCACTTCAAGCTGAAAAAAAGGTTATTTGATTAATATATTAATAATTATCAAATATTTAATGGCTATAAACATACACACATTTATGTTCTCTTGACATTACTCAAACCTTCAGTCTGCAAAAAAATATTCATGGCATGTGCTCAATCAGATACTGTACAATCATACCCTTTCCCTTGGGGAAGTCTGCTCTTCTCTATGGAAGAGGAGTGCATTTTGTTCAAAGGACAATTTGTGATTGGGAGGGCGGAGCTTGCGAGTGCACTTTTCCAAGGAGCTACCGTGCCTCTACCTCTTTGGGGTTGCGGGATGGCGAATAGTCCCGAGGGTCCTGGGTGGTCGTGAGGGGTGTAGTCCTCCTCGGGGAGGCTGGCCTGCCGCTGCCGGCTGGCACAAGCGGCGGAGGCGCACTGAGAGCGGCGGTAGGGGGTGTTCTGTTCAGAAGGCCGTTGTGCCCGCCGGTGGAGGGGCTGAGTCTGGGATAGGGCATTCCGCCAAGGTGCGGCATAAATGGAGGCATGTGCGGTAGGTGGCCCTCCATGGGGGATTGGTGCAGCTGATGGAGCCGTGCTCGGTCCAGCTCTTCCCGCAGGTGGAGGCGCTCTCGCTCCTCCGCCTGCTGCCTCATCCTCTCGTGCTCCCTGCGTACTTCCAAAAGGTGCTCGTGGTGAGAGTAGTCATGCGCCTCCCGCTCACGGTAGGCTCGCTCCTGTTCGTACACGCTGGGGAAGCGGTGCCCTTGATCGGCCCTGAGCTGGAAGTCCATGCGCCTCTGCAGGTCCAGGTTGCGGTAGGCCTCTCTCAGAGGGTCCCAAGAGAATGCCGGGTGGGGGAGACGCTCTCTTCCCGCCAGCGGGCTGACTCCCATGAAGGGAGCCATGCGAGCCCGGTCCAGAACATTGAGGCTGCCCATTTGGGGCATGGCACTCATGGAAAGGGGCAGTGAGTGTGCCATGGGGACACCATGCATACCCGCTCCTGGAATGTCACTGCCACGCGGGGAGGGAAGATGAGGATGCTGAGACAAAGGAGGGTGGTGGTGGTGTGGATTTGCAGGCTGGGTCATGGGAGCAGATTGCACCTGCGCAGGCGGCTGGTTAGCTGGCTCAGAACTCACCACCACAACTTCCTGCTCCTCCTTCCTCTCCTCCTTGATCTTCATGTCATCGTTTTTTACCTTGTGGAATTGTTCCCCGGTCGGAGGATCTTTCCTCTCACTGTCTTTGAGTGTAGGCGGGGGCCCGCCCGCCATCTTCATGCTCTGCTCATTGATCACTGCTTTGGAGTACGGAGAGGGAGAACGCTGAGCTGGTTTAATAGAGTCCTCTGAAGATCTTCTCTCTAGCATCTCCTTGCCAGGCGAGCGGCTCTCCTTGATCTTCACGTCGACTAGGGTGGAGGAGTCTCGGTGGCGTTCCAGTAGCTCTTTCTCGGCCTCCCGCACCCGATCCACGCTGCCACTGTGATGCCGTACTGGATCACTGTTCTGGCTGGTGGAACGCATCAAGTTGCTGATCTGGTAGCTGACTGGTACAGAGGCTGGAGATGACCGGTTGGAGTGGCGGTTACGTTCCACCGAATCTCTGTCATGATAAGAACATCAGGTTAGTTTCAGGTCAGGTTGTCTCGCTTCCTGCCTCCAAACTAAGAATCCTTTCATGCAGGATTTGTGAGATTTATTTGCTTTAAGCAGCTTGGACCATGCACCAGCGCAACCATGAGGCTAATGCCGATACGCGTTATTAGAAAATGGATGGGTGGTTAAATATCCTATCCTGATACATTATGTACTGCCAGCCCAGGAAGGAGTAGGAAGAAGTTGCTTATTTTAATCGTACCCCTTCTCCATTACTGAGAATAAATTATCCATCAAGAAGTGCGAACCGAGACACAGGCATACTGTAATACAGTACATGCATCATTTTCACACACAGTTGATATAAAAAGTCTACACACCACTATTCATATGCCAGTTTTTTGTGATATCAAAAACTGAAAACAGGTTAAATCAGTGGGAGTCAACACACACCTGCCATGATTTATACTGCCTCTGATAACCCCTTCCCCAAAAAGTTGAAATGAATGAATTTTTGTAGTCGCGCCTTACAGCACAAGCCATGGTCAACATTGGGCTTCCACAGCCTAGGAAGGTGTGCACACATTATCTCAGTTCTTTCTTTCTTTCTTTTTCTTTCTTTCTTTCTTTCTTTCTTTCTTTCTTTCTTTCTTTCTTTCTTTCTTTCTTTCTTTCTTTCTTTCTTTCTTTCTTTCTTTCTTTCTTTCTTTCTTTCTTTCTTTCCTCCTTCCTTCCTTCCTTCCTTCCTTCCTTCCTTCCTTCCTTTCCTTTCCTTCCTTCCTGAAAATATATTTTTTCCCCAATTGAGTTGTACAGGTTACAGGTCAAGTTCATGTTGGCAAAAGTTTTGAAATGATCTAACTTGGTCTAATTTTTTAAATGTCACAGAACAATTCACAGAACAAATAAATCTCACCGCTCTTTATCTTTCTCCTCTTTTCCGATAGAGGAGTCCCTTTTCTCTCTTTCTCTTTCCCTCTCTCGTTCGCGCTCCCTCTCTCGTTCGCGCTCATGGCTGTTGGCGGAGCTGCTCCTCTCGGCATCTGCAGTTTTAGGCCACTGCGGCGGCGTAGGGAAAGATGGCGGCGTACGTCGGAGCCTGTTCCAGGTGTCGTGTTGTGGGCTGCTAAATGGGGGCAATCCTCCGGGTCCCTCCTTGGGGCCAAACATACTGTTGGACCCTGGACGGAAGGTGGAGACAGACAATGGACCTACTATGAGTTCATTTAGCACATTTTCGGGGGGGGGATAACAAAATAGGAACAACAACAGAATTAAAAGCTTCCTTTGTCTTTTTCTCTGGAGGCTCACTCACTGAGGCTGTTTGAAAGAATTTCAGGTTAATGGCATTCCCCCAGGATAAAAAAAAAAACAACAACTCATTTTCATTTGTATTAAAGGGCTTGCACCGACGATTAATTTGGCCCGGTGTATCTGAGGACTGTGAACATTCAGGGGGAGACTTTAGCATTCCAAAACATGTCTACTCCAATCACATCCATTTCATCAACAGTGACTGATTTGGTAGTTTAAAATGGAAATGGAATGATGAAGGGAAAGAGAGACAGGCAACGCTCCATGATGGTGCAGAAGGGGCTTGTCAAATAATTAATGTTTGAATTGCCGCCAACAGAGGGCCTGAGAGGGTCCATTGGCAGTAGCATCTCAAGATTAAACCCCGGCTGTCGGGGGCACAGTTGGTAGATGAAACGACAGCAAGAAGGAGGTCTGCTGCGGTGTGTTGCGCAGCCTCTTTCAGCCTCCCCTCGCCGGGGCTGCTTTGACACGGAAACTAGAGCTAAGTGTCTTGAATTTTCTCCTCCCCTACTGACTCTCCCTGTGGTCTAATGCTTTTCCTACTCTGTTATGTTACTAGCCACAGGGGCCAGATTTAAGGGGGGAGCGTTGGAGGAGCAGAGGGGGCCAGCGCTTACCAAGCGAGGGGTTGCCTAATCCTCCGAAGGCACTGCTTGAAAGGTTGCCGAGGCCGCCAAAGGAACTGGAGCGACTGAAAGGATCTGCAAAATGCCAAACAGGGATTAGCAAAAAAGGGGGGTAGGGTCGGGGGGACTGGCCAACGGTGATCATCACCACACCGACCCGTTCCACTCTGCTTTTCTCTTACAAGCGAGCTGTTTTGTTTAGCGCTGCCACCCTAGCTCTATGCCTCCGGATACTGCAGTGGCCAGCACTCCTAACTGGAGTGGGTTGTCATTCTTGTTTTAGGACAACAACACCACTTTATGTGAAAGAGTTCTTGGGAATGAGCAGAAATGCCTGTAGAAAGGCTGAGGGAACAGGTGTTAAAGGGTGTGTTCACTTTCCTGGACCAAAGCAGAAAGAGATTTGATACAGGCTCATTATGTGTTCACACATCTTAAGCATCAGATCAGAAGTTTCCTCCCCCCCAAAAAATGCATTTTGGAGTTGGAGTATATTTAACGCTTAGATGGGGATAGTTGATAGTATCTATCAACAGACAACATACACAGGGGGAACAAAGGGCTCTTGTGTCACCTTGTCCAAGAACCAAATCGGTCAATTCAAGGGGTTATTCCATAGACTCAGTTTTCTATTTGTAACCCAGAAAGTTCATTACCGAGCATGTGATTAATTCAATTAATACACAGGGAAATAATTAAAATACACAAACAAACCCAACAAAGATTCATCGTCATCATCATTGTCATCATCGTTATCCATTGTTCATTAAATACATTAGAACTTAACAATGCAAGGCACATGAAAACACTATGAAATACTAACAAGCTGTTACAGCCCGTATCAGTGAGTGATACGAGTGACAAAAGCTTGCGAGTGTAGGCCCCATATAGCTCGTTCAAGCTTGCAAAAATGTTCGGCAGACATTCGCAAACAGTTTTAATGGTCGCAAACATGTTAAAAATTTCTTTGTGACAAGAAAAACTGTTTGCATCCGTTCACACTGTTTGTGAAAGTCTGGCCAACATCTTTGCAACCTTGAAGGAACCCTGACGAAAAACCAACATTCGGGCCATGCGCAAAAACTCACAAACCCTCGCCGCTCAGTGAGATACAGTCTTAAATTACATAACAATACAGTCAGGGTGAATTTAAGATCAACTTCACAATGTCCCATGTTGTACAAGGTTGCTACACTATATGTAGTGTGTGTATAGTAGGCCCCAGCAACCATGCAATTGTAATTGGCATACACAGAGTTCTTAAAGGGAGTAATATGAAACTCTAAGAGGGACGAGGACGGAAGGGTACCCAGGTTGCGGACGGAAGACGGACTGGCAAAAAAAGGGTCAAGTGCCCATCTATAGCAAACACATTATTACATTAGTACGATGCGGGATTGAAATGTTTCATTCTTTTAAGCTGCAATACTAGATATTTGTAGTATATATAAAAAAAAGTTATCGGTTATCGGTATCGGTTTGGAGAAGCAGGAAGTTATCGGTATCAGTGGCGTACGGTGCATCCCTTTTTCATAATATGCTATGCTCACAGTTGACATGATCTTGAAACAAGTAACTGGACCACAGGAATCAGGGTGAAGCTTTAAATGCACTATGACTAGGACTTGTATTACATCCTGGCATTCTCCTACTTGATTAATGCAAACTCAAGTGAGTTAAACCATGTGAGAGGGATGGAAAAGAAGAGAAGATCATGACAATTTTAATATGGAATTACTTACACTTACCTGCCAAATGGCTAGGAGGCAGGAAACCACTGGGATGGGGAGCAGGACCGTATGGAGAGGGAGCTGGGTGGCCTGAGCCTATCAGAGCAGAGATGTACTGTACTATTCGAACTATATGTATAATTAGGACCAGACCTAATTAGCATTGTGTAGAGACATTTACATGCAACTGCTCATGTTTATTTTAATTGTATTTGTATTTCGTGTTCTACAGAAACCATACACACAACCAAATTAAACAGATTATTGCTCACATGAACAAACTAGGTTCTAACCAATAAAAGGTCACATAAATCAGTCATGCCAGCAAATATTTTTCAACATCTCCGTCAGACCGCATTGTGAACTACATAGACCATGATACTTTGCACTGCTGAGCTGATAGGAGCGCATGACTGGCCAAGCCTATTTCTTTGTCAATGCTGTTATTATGTACAAAAACAGAATATTGTGATTTTTTTTTTTTTTTTTTTGCAATACCGTGAGTATTTATACAGTATCGTGAGCTTTTTATATATCGCCAACCTCTCCACAATAAGGATTATCGCATCGTGAGGTTCATATCGTGACATTATCGTATCGTGACATTTGAATATTGTGACATCCCTTACAGATAAACATAAAGTTACATTCCTTCGTATTTACTTTAACATTTCGTTCTTATACTCATCCGCATCTAATTGCTAGTAGGCTTTATGTTTTCGTCATGCGAGACCTAGAAGTACTTCCTGCTTGAATCGTGGGAAATGTAGTCTTACTAGCAGGTTTGCTCAAACATAAACTGAGCTTTTCTGGCGGCATATTTACAGTGTTACAATGTGGCACCGGACATAAATGACACAACCAGCAGCCAGGACGGAGCAGAAAAAGGTTGGATAATGGTGAGTGCATTGACTTGTTTACAGCTGTTGAGCTGTCACCCAAGATAGCATTTAGCATTAGCCAAAGTAATAGCACAACCACTGGTCACCAGATTGACCAGCGATGCTCAAACTCCTCCTCCGCTCGAAGCAACCCCCGTGTACGTGTTGCACGGCAAACAAAAGCAAGCGAGACACCCGGTCCTACCTGATGTTCTCGACCGATCTGAATATAGTACAAGAAGAATAAACTATTTAACATACAGTGCTTCACAAAAATAACGCGCCTTTAAACCTGGTACGTCTTATTTATGATTTTTTTTAAATGGACACGTTTATCATGCCTACTAATAATTGTGCGCTTCATGGTCCATAAAATATGGTATGTGTCTTGATATTATTCCTCCCCATATTTTGGTGTTGAGGGAACCTACTGACCTGTAGAGGAGAAGAGGGGTCGGGCCAGGTCGTGAGGATATGGGAACCCCGGGAAGACACCTGGGCCTGGGGGTCGGCTGAACAGATCCAGCTTCCCATTCATGTCTAGTTTGTGGGGATCCAACTGCATTTGCTATATTTGAGGAAGGCACAAACAGGGGGAAGAAAATTTAGGTTGCTAGGCAACAGTGCCTAACAATGAGCTGGTTTAGGTGGGTAAGCAAAGAAATAACTCTGCATCTCCAATGAAAAAGTATTATCTTATCACAAATGTTATATACACTTCACCAGAAGCGCAGGGTGTCAATGGTGCCACACTAGTTCAGTGACGCCCCTAATTTGTTACTTCCAATCAACATTGTAATAGTTAATAACAATTTCTCTTCAGAGCATAAAAGCACCTGTGTTTCATTTCAATACTCAATACAGTTTTCAAATAAATATTGAACTGTATGACCTCTATTGTGTGTGGTGTGTTTCTGTTTGGAATGTAGCCATCTAGTTTTTGTGACCGCCAAAACAGTTTCCATCTCACGCACCTTCATTTTCTGCTGGTGGTGGTAGATCTGCCACGCGATCTGGACATGCACTGCGCACCACTTGCCAGGTTTCTACAAATTTAGAGAGAAACTGATGTTAGCCAGCTGGCTTTTATAGGGAAAGCTAAAAGTGGATGTCGGTATTGAGAATTTCTGGCCAAACTACAAAGTGGTAAGTCATCTTGGTTTTCAAGCAGGCAATGAGTAACACAAGCTAACCCTAACTTTAACCCAGAGAGACCTCAATACTACACTTAAATGCAACATCTTGTATTTTCTTGGTCAGTGACTATTGTGGAATGTTTGACTTTGTGGCCTGGCCAGAGAAATGAAACATTGTAGAGGAGATAAACAAAGCTGCAACTTACTCGAACATTTGTCCTGAATGGGTCCGTTAACTGTATGGAGAGAAACAGAAAATACTTGTCATCTATCCCCCAAAGATGTATGAAGTGAGAATAAGCAGTGCAAATCTAATGGCATTAACGCTATGTTTGATGTGGATAAAGGTCCGGTGCCACCCAATCCTAAATGCGAAGAAATTACTCAGACACACGTGCGTTGCATCTACTTCAACATTTCCATCCACCTATCCATCCATGTTCTACATGGCTTATCCTCATGATCATTCTCAGTCACATAGTCACGGGTGAGCTGCACCCAATCCCAGCTGACTTTGGCGAGTAGCGGAGTATACCCTGGACCGGTTGCCAGACACGGGGAGTAGTGTTGCCACAATACCAAAATTCTGACGTCGATACTATACCTGCATAAAATACCTCGGTGCCGAAACGGCACCTCGACAAATATCTAAAATCGGCAAAAGCAGCAAAAATAAAACTGACAAAAGAACTTCATTCAAAATATTTAGGATATGCTTGAAAAGAAAATAACATTTTAAACAGTGTTAAACACTTGCACACATGTGGGGCAGTGAGAAATATATGACACTGTTTCTTTCTACACTTGATTATTTATATTTATAGACTACATGTCAAATTTAACTTTAAGAAAACTAGTTCCCATCTATTTATTTATTTTAAACGCAACTAATAGAAAATGTGCACAGAGGTTTATAGAGCCATTAGTGTGACATCTACTGTTATGCAGTATTGAGCAGGTTATGATCATTTTCATGGCCAGATATTGAGCTGTAAGCCTCTATGCTTTTTGGACACAGAATTAGCCAATTCTGATTTTAAGAACAATAATTTCTTTAAATAATGAGATCGATGCCTGGATTTATATGTTTATACAAGCATAATGTATGTACATAGTATGCAAACTGTACTGTATACACTTAGGCCTATTCAGTGTAAGTATTTACATTACATGCCATATTCTTGACCTATTTGACTGCATTTCATGTCATCCATTGTTGATATTGACAATACATTTGCACCGTTATGGTCAAGCAAATATGTTCATTTTTGTAATGACTCAACGTATTGCAGCTTTGAGTGTGTGTGTGTGCATGCGTGTGTGTCTAGTCTTCTCTAGTCCGCTCCCAGCTAGTTGAATGTCTCGTCAAATTATACAAATTGTGAACAAAATAATTCACACTCTACTTATTTTTGAGTGAAGTGTTAGAAACGTATCACAACTTGTCACTGTTTAAACTGTTGGTATAACTCTGGATGCCGGACAGCGCGGTGCTCAGCCAGATTGGACGTGTTCCCACCTCGAGCCACAGAAGTTTTAAAACAAGCTTTACGGACGGGCTTTGTCATGTTGGTTGGCTTGCCATGGCTGTCGGCCATGAAGGCAAAAACGTTCGTAAAAAGACACTTTGCACTTCATACTATTCAACGAGAGCAGAGGGGCAGCCAGCGCTTCAATGCTTGAGGCCATCTTCTGTCACGCAGAGGAGGCGTGTCACTTAAAGGCATTTCTCATCCGACAGGCGACTTTAGCATATGTATACTAGCCTTTAAGACAGAGCTGGTGAGCTCCGTGTGCTTTTTTTCCCCTCAATACTGGTGTCAAAAAAATGGCATTGAGGCGTTTTTGATGCCGAAAAATCACGGCACGGTACTGGTACCAGTATTCCACGCAACACTAACGGGGAGAATATCGTCACGGTAATGAAATAACTGCCAAACTCATATTTTGTTTTTGAGATAGAGATATTTGCAACATCTGAATTGGATTATGGAGAGTCATTTCCAGCAAAAAAATTGGACTTTAGCAAAACATTTAGTTATGCAGTGATGTATTAGTGTGATGATATACAAACTCCGCACAGTAAGGCTGGAGTGCGCATTTGAACCCCCAACCTCATAACGGTGAAGCTGATGTGCTAACTACTCGTCCCTTATGTTCGCCCTTCCCATTCCAATATTTGTAAATTCAAAATCTGAACCCTGTAAAATTTTGTTGAACTTTTTCAGTGTTTAATCATTATTATCGCATTTCCAGTCATAATATATCATTAAAATATCCTCTCCCCATGATTTGTTTTCAGTGTTATTATTACAGACTTGTGGTTATTGGCTTGCGCAAATCACAGAATTTTTACTGCCTGTAAATCGGAGTGGCATTCATTTCAACAAAAATAGTAGCAGAGTGGCTTGATGCTCACCCGGGGATCTTTCTGAAGGAGTGTGTGAGGCACTGCTCCAGGACGCGCTGCTACATCGATGGGATTGGATGCCTGGGAAGAATGGGAGCGATCACGCATTAGCTGACAGCGCTGAGTGAAAAAGCGCATCGCTGAAGGGTAAGGAATAACAGTAAAGCGTCATTTTGAATGTATGTACTGAACTATGTATTGTCATTAAACCGTACAAGTCATTCACAATTCATTCTATTTTCAAACCAGTGGAAAATGATTTCCTTCATCATTCTGACCCTGGCCTGCTCAATGTGACTTTTTAACTCTGTAATCCTCAGCTACTGCTGTGTTCAAGCTGCTCATGGTTCCGACAACTAAGTGCAATGAGGCTGTAGCTGTTGACGCACAGCAGGCTGACACATCTCGGATCTCTCTGATCTTCTTTTCATGTCACCAGAGTGCCTGGATCAGCCGTATTAATCCATCCTTAAATCACGGATGGGAAATTCCTGCAGGTTGACCTAAGTCATCAGCTTTCACCAACAGACACACATCCAAACACACACACACACACACGTCTCTCACCCTCTAGCTCCTCTCGCAGAATGCCTCTCAGAGGATTTCCACGTATAAGAGTGTTCCGTGAACCATCTGGAGGGGCCTTTAACAAAAGGGCCTCTTCATGACAGAACCCACCGGGAATAAGGCCAGTGGATTTAGGCCAGCTTTGATTGGTGCTTACACCAGGTCAGAGCCTTTGGGCATCTGCCAGACACAACCACACGCTCCTCCCACATCTTCTTATCCCTTCCATTCTCATGCCCATCAGCCCTGCAGCCTTTGGAGGCTTGTCTCGCCTAGACAGACAGATGTTATCTAATGCTCTCAGCTGTTGCCTGTCATGGCTTAGGTCAATACTCAACTCTGGCTGCCGCATGCGCAGACAACTCTGTTCTGCAATGAAGGTAACTAATAAATGATATGAAGGAGGGTGTTGAATTTAGAACATACTGTAGCATCATGACAAGAACATTTTTTAAATTACAGTTGTGTCTATGAGGTCAACGTTTTGCTAAATTGTTGAGAGGGATTGAAAGCCAACAGAAAAGTGAGGAGCATGTTGCAGCTGGCATACAGAATATTACAAGTTTTACTGTGACAGTACATAAATAGAATACAAAATAACACCGTAGTTTGTATATTTGAATATACAGCACATACTAACTACACTGAAAAAAAATGATAGTTGAATTTACTCAATTATATTTTGTCAGGTGGTTGCACAAAATGAAATCATCTGGATTCCGATGATTATATTTCGTGCAACCACTTGAAGAAATAAAATTGAGTAAATGATGCACACATAATGTCAATATCAGGTTAAGGTCAAAATGTAGGTTTCTTAAACATTCAGAATAACCCGTTGACATGTATGAGCGGACAGAATACGGCATTTGAATATCCCGATTTAAACAACGACGCACAGACAACGTTGTGACACAAATTTACATCATTTCCGCTTGTTTGGAAATCGGGTTAGGAAAAGGAGTAACACAGGCATGACATTCGGGATTTTCAAAAAACGGATAAGCGCATATTTGGGTTATTGCACACGTTTACATAGTTTACATTTTAAAAACCTGAATACTGACAATATTCGTTTTTTAAAAGGTTTATTGGCTGCATGTAAACGTAGTCACTGTATATATGGCTGGTGAGTGTATAGTACTGTGTAAATGCAAAACAGGTGAGCTTGTGTGAAAATTATTATTGTTTTTAATTTTATTGTAAATTATTGGTTTTTTTTTTTTTTTTTTTTTTTTTAGCTCATGCATGAGATTTGGGCAATGGTGCTGACCTTGGGTTGGAAGGCTCCTTGCAGTGAGCTGAAGGGTCCTGAATGTGGGAGCAGTGGGGGCATACCTGGCATGGTAGGGGGGTAGGAAGGGAAGAACTGAGGAGAAAGGGGACGGAGAAAACCAAATGATCCCGGGACAACATTCAAATAGGTCAAATATTGACCTTCCAGATGCAAATGAGGGATTTAAATGACAATGACTTACATTTGAATGATGTCTGATGAACGGATTGTCCAGTTTAGGGGTATATTTGTCAAACTGGAAGAGAAAAAAAAAACAGAAAACAGAAAATTTGATTAGAAGTGATCAGCATCACACACTCAGTCCATCATATGACACTTTCATCATAACATCTTGTGATATTTAGGGGAAGAAAACAAGACATATGATCACCATCTGCAAAACAGCAATAAGCAGGATTTGATCCAGACTATTTAGCTCTACAGTGATGCAGCTGGCTTTCACCAGTCACGGGTTTTTTTTGTTGATTGCATCGTCAGATAAGGCAGTAAAATTATTAACAAGAGCACAAATTATCCAGCCAAGCATACAAGGCTTCGGTATGAGGGCGGCAGTGCTTGGGCGGGTTCATCATGGGAATCGTATCATTATATACTAACCAGTTGGTTCTATTCAATGGGGAATTTATGTGAAACTAATAGTTTTTACTATGGCTTTTTAAAAGAGGCCCCACGGCTATAGTTGGAAAGGCTGCAAGGAGACCAAAATGTTTGAACGTGCATAAAAGGAAAAAAAAGAAAAGAAGACTATAAGGAGTCTTTTGTGGGGCCAGTCTGTCCTTAAGCATTTAGTGTGAGTGGAGCAGACGACGTTAGCAATGGTTGGGAGCTGATTCAAGACAGATCAGCATGTAACCGATACGCAGAAAAAAATAATCCATGAATGCTAAATTGATGTGGTGAAAGCTTTTTAGCAGGGGAGGTCTGGTCTAGTCTCGCAGAATAACCACATTAGTAATTTGCCATTTAACGACTGTGTCCTTCGAATGAAAATGTTTTGATCATGCCCTCGACACACGAGGAACTCATCATGAAGCCGAGGAGGAGAGAAGAGAGGGAAAACGTTGTACCACACATGAATAGTGACATTGTTCGTCTCTTCTCCAGCCAATACAGGCTTGACATTTTTAAACACACTAATTACATGTGACAGTAACTTATTCCCCTTCCACAAATACACAAACCATTTGCAGGTGCTTTCTGCGAGTGTTTTTATAAACTCTCCTGGCAGGCACTGACATATTTCAGTTTACGTAAAACGTAGCGCGTAGCGGGGACATATATCGCTGTGTGTGCTGCGACGCGGGTGGTTGAGCTGTTGGCTAAGCTCCTCGTGAGGACACAAGCTTTGGACTTGGAGGCCCTCTGGTGCAGCACAAAAAACGGCAGCGGCGGCAGTGCTCGTTCATGGCTTCTAATGGGCCCAAATCAAAGACAGACAGCCTACTGAGAGGAAACCTCGAGCCAGCTTTCGAGCTCATTAAATGCCTCCTCTGCATTTCTGAAGGCCCGGCCAGCTCAATTCTAACACTGGAAAAGGAAAGTCTTTTTGCTTTACAGCCTTGTAAAGGGAAAAAAAGAGGACAATTCTCCCCTACAGTATATAGTGCCTGTCAGTTTGATTCCAAAGCAGCTTGTCTTTCATCGATATTCCTTGCTCACATACGCGGAGGGGGTGGAAAGTGACAGAGCGGGTCAATGCTGCCATTTGGTAAGCCAGCTGCTTGAGGGCACTGAACAATAAACAAATATCGATGCTGTGTAATTTCATTAATTACTGCCATTAGCCAAGAAATGTAACAGCTGAAATTATACAAGAGCAAACAGGAGTAGTGGAGGGAAGACAGGAGAGAGAAATTGTGATAAACCACCTGACAACACAGCAACAACAACTACATCATTAATCCTGCGGCGCTCAGCATGCATTCAAAGAGAAGAATCTCTGTTGGGAAAATGGCGGGGTGAGGAAAACACATTTAGGAGAAAGATAGTTACAACAAAATAAAATCAATAGAGAAGAAGTCGATGCAGAGTGGTCTGTGGCCATATTTCTTATTTCATCATGGAAGCAGAGACTGTGAACTGTATGGGACTCCGGCCATGTCACAGATAACCAACATACCAGATGCCAGTTCATTTGACTGAGACCTTGCCGGAGCTTTGATTTTCAAGCTACAGGATAGAGGGAACCTTAAAGTGGGCTACTAATGGGACCATCAAGCTCTTTATCAGAGGTCAGGAGATGATGGATGACATCTATTATGCTCCTGCCATGAGAGGAAAATTTTGATTCCCGCCTGAACTTCTGCATGTGAGAAATGATGAACGGTTAGTCGTAAACTTTTTTCCCTCAGTACTAGTCTGGGAAATACAAATCGACCCTCCCCCATTAACTGCCATGCAAAACCTAATCGCAGTCTGTTGGCAGCAGCAGCAGCAAGACCACAGGATCAAAATGGTATCGAAACTGTCCTTCGTCTGCAATGACAGCATTCTACAAACTGGGCCGTCTGGATTGTGTCACTCGGTCGCCTATGCGCTCTGCACACTTACACGTGGTGGCGCTTCTTTCTGATCATTTGTTTGTACTTTTGAACATGCCAAAGACCATTTCTACATCATTTCAAAACAGAATCAAATACCACAATGCAAAAGCTTGCCTTAAGGTCATTCCCCCGCACAAAATATGTTATAGTACGGACATTTCATATAAAACTTGGTAAGGGGGTCCTGTTCGGCGGACCCAACACAGTCTCTTTGAAACATGATGCATTATAAATGATGTAAAAACGAACAGAGGCAAGCATAATAAATGATTATACATCTCCATCCAGTATATTCTTGTGCATGGTTGAGTGGATGTGTGAATCAAATAAGGGGAAGCAGAAGCCAGTGGATTTGCTCTAATATTACTGGATCCTATAGTTGGGCACCAAGCACGTATCAGATCCAAACTGATAAAGAGTGCTTATTTTCTTGAAGGGAGGGACTCCTACAGCACCGGGACATATTGGGTCAATTATGGGGTGACTAAACAGCGGGAGTTGATTGAGAAGGGGATTGGGATGGTGGCAAGGGAAGTAACTACAATTTCCAATTTGATTTAATTTATTATTCTAATTATTATTTTTACTTATCCTCACATTTCTGGCTTGGTTACGCACCATGGGAGGTGCGGTGGGCGGGGTGAGGATGGCGGCCGGGGGCAGACTGGCGGGGAAGGGCGTGAAGGTGTGCTGGTGGGTGTGTTGGTGCTGGTGCATGTGCTGGTGTTGGTGAAACTCGGCCCTCAGGAGCGACACGGGGGCCAGCGGCGAGGCGGATGGCCCCCGGCCCCGCTCTGAACTCTGAACCAGGAATCGGTTGTTCAGCTCCTGCCGCAGTAGATCATGCTCTGCAAGAAAGGAGAGCAAGGAAAACCCAAAAAAAAAACAAAAAAAGAAAAGAAAAGAAAAAAGGGGGCAGGGAGAGGGGGAAAGGTGGAAACACAAGAAAAAAAAAAAGGCACGGGCGCCCAGTCAGTCTTCACAACAAGGGTAGAAGAGAAAGAAAATAGTCACCTGGCATTCTCTGTTTCTCCAGCTCATGCTGTGAGGATTTTCTACGTGGGGACTCATTGGTGGTGGTAACAGAGTTGCCTGTGACAATGTGCCAATCAGAATCCCCGAATGAGGCTGGCAATACATGATAGGTTGGTTGAATGATATCAACAGGCTGGTATCTAAAGACAGGAGAGAACCAAGAGTCATCCCAGCAGAAAACACACACACGCGCGCCGTTGAATCGAATGCACGGTGAGGCAGATTTTGGGGACAAGCATCGTCGCTGGAGACGACTCTCTGTGTCCTTGCTTTGCAGCACAAAACGGCTGTTTTTGCTCAATCTTTATAAGCATCTAAGGAAATAATTACGACCACCAATTACTGGCAAGATGAAATCTTATGGTTGCATTGATGCAGTGCAGCATTTTCAACACAACCAATCATCTATTCAAGCGCTGCTTTTCTCCAGCTTTGATGATTGTCCAGTTCCAGTGACAATTATTCACCCTGGAAATGTGCCACTATCACCTATGCTAAATACATTTTTGGTACAACTCACAGTGTACATTTGAACTTTGTGATCCATGGTGGAAGCAGCACATTTTTAACATTTCGACGGGTTTGTCCACAAAACGACACTGGCTCATCAATAATTGCTAGTTTTCGTTTTAGTACCATGAAATCACTGCAACCCTTCATCACCACTGTGTGATACACAGCAGTGTAATTTGTGTTGTTGTTGTTTTGTTTCTCTCATGATCAATCATCGTCATAGCAATTATAACAGCTTTCACGCTTCTGGGAAGACTTCAGACGATGTTGGGGTACGTCTGTGGGACTGTGTCTCCATTCATCCATGAGGGCATTTGTAGATGTCGAATGAGAGGGCCGGCTTCACGATATTTGCTCAATTTAATCTCCAAGGTGTTTGATGAGTTTCAGGTAGGGATTCTCACGCATGTTCTTCCACTACATCCATTCATGCCTTTATGAACATGTTTTTGTGCACAGAGGCACAGTTACACTGGGGCAGAAAAGAGCCAGAAATTCTTTCCACGAAGTTGTAATCATATACTATAGTTAAAATGTCTTGGTAAATTGAAGAATTTAGAGCCCAAGGCAACTCAGGGAACAGGGCCAACGCCTGATAGTTTTACTGTATTTTGTGTTACTTTTTGTTCATAAGGAACTAAGATCTAATAATTGCTTTGGATTATGTTTTTGTACTTACTTTGAAGATCACCTCCAACTAATCCAAGTCATGGATATACACAGAATATAGGTAGTCGGTGATTTACACAATTCATGACTTGGTTCGACTTTCTAACAGTGTGGATAGCACCTGTGTTTATGCTTTGGCCTGACAAACTCTACTCCCCCAACCTTAAATACTAAGGAATTATTGTAATCTCTAAAGTTTTAATAACCCAAAAACATTGACAGGTAATCCACAAAATGGAAAAATGCATTTTTGGATGGAGGTAATTTTCTTACGACAGATTGCTCAAAATGAATTTAAGGCATCAACGGCAATGTACATTCTTTTTTAATCTTTTTACAGTTGTCTGTCATTCAAAGATTGCTGAAAAACTGCAATCATTTATTGCAACTAGTAACATAACAAATAATACGAGCACGCTGTCAATATTTGATGTAGTCAGGTTATGGTCAAATCAAATCCAAATCCCAAATCCAAAAAGTAAACAGTCTTTTTATCTGTTGCGAGGTGTTTGCAAAATTACCTGGGTAGGGGGTACCCGCAGGGTGCCCAGGCACCACTAAACTGTTGGTAGGTAAGGTTGGTGGCGGAGGCAGTGTGGCTGGGGTTGCAAACATGGCCGAATGGCGATGCGCCGGGCTCCGTAGGGAGGAATAGTGCGAGGTAGAGAGGTTGGCTATGGACAGAGGCAAGGTGGGGGCCGAGGACGGCAGCCCACTGAGTGGGTGGTGTTGAGATGGAGTGAGGTGGTGTTTGGGAAGAACAGGACTGCTCTGGTGGCTGAAGATAAAGGTGACAGAATACAAGATTCAAGTTGAAATGATTGATTAAATTACTTTAACTTTACATTAAAATCAGAAGCATGTTGCCTTTCTATGGATATCGATAACATTTCCAATCAAATGATAATAGGGAGTTGACAAGAAATGTAATGCAATTAGGTCGTTTTCAAAGGCGAGGGAAGACTGCAGAGACATTTTAAAGGAGGAAATGGTTCAACGAAAAACAGTAAATCTCGCAAGGGTGGCGGAAAATCAATTTTGGTGTGAAAAAAGTCAATAGTGTGTGGTGTATGTGATTGTACAGTATCTCGTCACTTGGACTGGAAAGTGTTATGGTTTTATTGCATTGCTCATACCATTTATAAGAAATTGTGGCTGCAATGCACAGAAGGTATCACGGAATAAATCCATATAGCCTTTTAGTGACTCAAGTGTTGCTTTATACTCAGGGTTAAAAATTCCACCAATATACTGTATATGTTGCAGTGATTGCGTGATGAGTAAAAATCGGATGCAGTTGTAATTAAACTGAGGATGCGAGACTTTTGTGTTTGACACGGCTCGGTAACCAATTAGCGCCTCATTAACACCTACCTGATGTCGTGGAGGCTGTACTGCAGCGGGTGGTGCACTTGGTGGCTTATGATTGGCCGGGCATGGGATTGTGGGGGAGGATGGATGCAGGGCTCCTGCTGTGAGTGTGGGTGAGGAGGGTAGAAATGGGGTGGTGCCCTTAACAGGGATGGGGATGGGACAGGGGGCGGACCTTGTGGCTCCCTCTTGACGCTGAGAGGAGATGGGGTCAGGAGGCGGGATCGAGGAGGTTCTGGGGGCGCCGCAGCTGCAGCGGGGGCTGGGGAGCCCGTTGGCGCTGAGGCCGGGGTAGGACTGGGCAGCGGGGGTGCAAATGGCACCTCAGTGTTGTTCTGTTTCCGGCTGCGCTGAAGACCGGACACTTTGGTTGAGCTACAACTCCTCGACTCAAGACTCTCATTCGCTGGCACACCTGAGGAGAGACACACAGCAACTATGAGAACAGAATTGATCAAATCAAGATGTACAGATATTCTAATGTTTATGGGTAAAAGTATTGCGCCGGATGATGGTTTGGAGAGATTTGTGAAGACAGAGGTCATTAATGTTGGAAAATGACTAACTCAGATTGTAGCTGGAAAATAAAAGGCCCTTCCCTAAAACTTGGAGGCATCCATCCATCTATCCATTTTTGTACTGCAAATCGTCATAGTATCATGGGAAAGCTTTAGCCTACCCTAGCTGATTCCGGGCAAGAATAGACTGGCCCTATTCAGCCTCATATTTACACGTCAGGACAATTTTGAGTAACTATCCTGAGAAGCATGTTTTGGTGACGTGGACCCTAACAAAACCCCCACAAGCGCGAGGAAAACTAACAGGACATGTGTCTCAGTGCTTTTGTTAATTTAATCCACAGTCAGTAGTACAGGTCATCTCAGATTCCAAACTGTATCCTAGTTTGAGTTAGTAAGACTTCATGCTGAAAGTAGTCCCAAGGTGCACAAGGGAAGAATTGTTCTATAGTATGCGGAACCACATCAAGGATGAGGAAAACCACAGCTAATTTTGCCGATGCCCTAATGTCTCCTTTCCCAGATTCCTCATGACTCCCTCCTCTTTGGTTCTGTTAAGTGTTTAATCAGGTCATTTTCATGCTTGACTATAATCAGATCATCCAATTCCTCCTTGCAATCCAGTCAGTATGAATAAATCACAGCTAATTAAAGTTAAATGTCGGCCCCTATTCAAGGCTTTGCTGAGCACACAATCTGGCATAAAATAATTATGTTTCAATTGTGCTCTGAAGAGACATTGTGGCCCGTAATCTTGGCCTCACTGTCCATGTTCCTTCCTGTCCCTTCTGCATGATCTTTTAGAAGATTTTGGAAATGGCATCAAAGCACTCTGGGAACTGCTCCAATGTGTCTTCACTGTCAATCCACACGCCAGCAAATTAAACCTTCCTTTCCTAAAGCGGAAGTCAACGCAAACATTATTTTTTTCAAGAATATGTTCTATGCAAGCCCACTAGTTGAAACAGGGCATTCTGATAAATATTGCATTTGTGGAATACGTGTTAATCCACTCGTTTTTAGCCATCTCTGGGGTCGGCCATTTTGTCTTCTGCCGACTGAAAATGACATCACAACAGCTCACAACGACCAATCACGGCTCAGATTCAGAAAACAGGTCAGCCTTGATTGGTCGTTGTGAGCAGTTATGATGTCATTTTTCAGTCGACAGAAGACAAAATGGTCGCCCCCAGAGATGGCTAAAAACGAGTGCATTTTGCTGCTTTACTTATATTCCACAAACGCAAAATCAATCAGAATGCCGTGTTTCAACTAGTGTGCCTGCTGGGAACATATTCTTAAAAAAAAATGTTTGGGTTGACTTCTGCTTTAAATTGCTGCAAGTGATCACTGTACTTATTCACAGTTCAAGCATGGGAAACGTCACAAAATGCCATGTCTGTGCACCTTTCACTTCGGTATAATTACTCAGCTCTTGAGTCTTTTAACAAAAAATTAAAAAATAACAATGGTGACCAAAAAGTGAGGCTGTAGCATCGGAACCTAAATTTGAATTTCTTTTAATCACATGAACTTGATATTCACAGAAAAAAAAAACACAGTAAGACATCAAACGAAAGAGACATAGGAAGAGTTCGAAATGAGACTTTCCGTCTTGCCAGTCTACGGAAAAATGCTGCAGTTCATTTCTCAGGAAGGGCTTCAATCAAATATACTGAACAAGCACTCTCAGTGAGTACAAACAAAGTCAGAGCTTGACATGTACCCTACTAAATGAATATCCTGGTTTCATCTTAACCTTTCAAAGATCCTAAAACTTCCAGATCGAGTATTACAAATGCAGTACAGTGCCTTATATTATTATTATTATTATTATTATTATTATTATTATTAGTATTTGTTCCGCTCCTCCCTTGCTCCTTACTATTAACAGTAATGAAGAACTTGAACTAATCTCAACATAAATTCCTGGATCCAAGTTTACGATCGACACACTTAATGGGGCATGAGGTTTGAAATAAAATTATGCTCTAATAAAAAAAGAATCCTATGAACAAAGGAAGATAATGTGGTACATAAGAGGCAAAAAGCAAATATCCTTGGTCAAAATGTCTTCATTGGGGGATGTTGCCATGGCAATGTGTTCTTCCAGACACAATGCAAGGCGAGCAATAGAAAAGCAAGTCTCACCAGAAAATAAGAAAGACGTCTCTCATACTAATGTTGTGAAGCCACAGCGAGCACTGGAATATCCTAATGATGATTCTAATGGAATCTAATAGAGGCAACGAGGTATCAACACCGACCAACATAACCCTCATTAAAATCACTCTGCAAGTGAGGACACTCACAGACAGGCGGGCACACAATGGAGAATACAAACAAAAATGGGGTTACAGTTGTGACATTATGCCAGTACAGAATGCCAGTTCATATCTACACATGCAAACTTGATTAAATGTTATATAAATATGAAAAGACGAAAGACATGGGGTTCATTGCAATGTTTTGTTTTCAGGAAAAAAAAAAACAAACAATTGCTAAAATTCTGTTCTCCATATACAAGTGATGAGTAACAGCTTTTGAAGCCATTATTTCTCCAGCTTGGACAGCAACATAGAGTCAAGTACATTAAGTCAAATGGTAAACAAAATTATTACTGTAAATATCCAGCAGCATTTACAGGAATAGCTTACCACCTCAGTAGTGCACAAAGCATTTCACTGAAGTGCAACATTTAGCATTGCTCAGTTCATCTGGCCATGCCATGCACAAACTCTGCTCACGTACTGAGTAAACAGCAAGCATGTTGCCGGCAGTCGTGTGATTCAAATGCTGTATAAATGTGTCTACATAATGTTTGAAGCCCTGTTCTGTAAACATAAGCAGCTGGTAGGAGTGGGTAAGACAGGTTGCCCCCCCCCCCACCATACTCCCTTGTCACAGTCACCTAAACCCCTTCTGTGAGCTGGGTTAGTGCACTGGGGACACAAGGAAAAGTCCCTTGGGGGAAGTTGCAAGCCTGCTCACCAGACAACATCTCATCTTAGTATTGATATTTTCATAGTTTTTGTCACGGCTGTGCGCTTGGGAATTGGGCCTTTGCCCTATGTGCACGTGTCTTTTTTTTCTTTCAGGGTACATACAGCATAGGGGGTTGCAAGGCTGGGAAGATTCGGGGGAAAGGCTAAAGGAGCAGACGGACAATAGGGCAGTTTCCCTAGAAATGACTCATGTGTCCAGCGGGAGACGTGAACCCAGTGTTACTACACAGCTGTTCCAGCCTTCCACACCCTTCACTTGTGACTCCATCTTATTCTTGGGGGACAGATGGAGAGCTTGCACGAATCCAGTCCAATCTTGTCTTTGCCGAAGCATATTTTCAACGTGGAACAACTGAGAAAGTCTTGGCCCTGAGTTAGGTTATGATTGGCTAGTAGCCATCATCAAGAATAGATCAATCTAAAGGTGTTCTGCCACGTTCCATGTCAAGAACAAAAGGTCGAAGCCCTGAAGGCTAGTACTGCACACTAAACACTTACTTGGCTTTGAATACCAAAAGGGATGCCTTTGAAAACCATTCCTTGTGAAGCAATTTCTAATTTATTTCCAACACACACCTGGCTACCCACAAAATGGACCCAACGACCTCACGGATAAAGCCGCAGTCTTTGGAGAATAATTATACACCTTTGAACTAAGACTTGTACAAACAAAGCTGAGCATGCAAAATAAGTGTGTTCCATAAACTACCTGCTCGCTGTTGACACAGTGCAGTTTCACATAAAAGACAGGGAAACAACCTATATGCAAATAACTTTTTTTGCCAATTAGATACAGCGGTATGGAAATGATTCCTTTTGAAAGGGTGGGTGAGAACACGGAGCGTTAGGAGAGGCTTAAGGCCATCGGGTGTTCTCATTCAGTAGGCAAACACGGTGGTTGACTCCATTCATGGCAGTACTGATGAAACGAGGCCATGAGCGGACAGATATTTAAATGGATATCGGAGGGTGGGATATCGGCTAAAAGACGTTGCTGAATAGTATGCAAAAACTCACGTTGCCTTGATCACTACCCTGCTGGCTCTGGTTGGCAGAATATTTTGCTGCTACTGGATGGACGAGCACTCATAGATTTGGTTCTTGCTTCTCTCTTGGCAAGCAAAACTGCACTGAACTCAGCAACTATAAGAAGGCAGGACACTTCCGAATCAACACTTCTGCTAAAAGACATTTGCTCATATGAAAGACGTGGGTGATTTCAACAAAGCGATTTGGCATTAGAAGAACAGAGGAGCTGAGCAAAGTTGATTGGTCATACTGCTAACATTAATATCATTTGAGAAATGCGTAATGGCCTGCTTTCCTTCACACTATTCCATATTCCTAAAGCGTACCCAAGCTGATAACAAGTTACGCCAAGGCAATGTTTTTCGCAAATTACGTTAATAGAACAGTGGACAAGGAGGAATCTGGCCAAGATAGCTAAAGAGAAGGGACAGCTGGCACATTTCAATTATTCCCCTGTCTTCCCTCAGCAACTGACAAAAGGAGTGTATGGCAGCAGAACGGGGATGGGTGTTAAGCTGTAACACGTTTACAGTCAAAGCCCAGGCATAAATTGAGAATCCAATGTTCATTTTAAAGAGCTGGCAGCTCAAGCTGGGCTGAATCCACTTTTCAGGCTCATATCAGATCTCAATTCTAACCGCGGCCATATGGTGCACAACACAGATGCCATCCACCTCTCATGGTGCATATGTGGGAGGGAAGAGAAAGGCGGGGAACACATTTAGCTCAAGGGAGAGAGAGACAGACAAGAAGAGGGGTGTAGATGTTAACTGTCCAAATCGTTTTAAATCATACACAGTCCGGTGGGTTTAAAAGCAAGTTAAACCTTCATTAACCCTTGCTATGAAGTGTTGCAGACAAGCGATAAACCTTCACACTCCCTCCACTTGCCTGCTCATCCACTAATCGCTGTCTCCCCACCCCCCACCCCCATAGAACAGTTTCTAGCAAAGCGCATGAGTTCCAAGGGACATCGCCATCAGTCTCAGCTTCCAATGAACATGGGCAGGTCGTCTAAGGTCAGTGGCACTGATGCCTCCAAAATAATAAGGGGGGTGGGGTGGGGGGGGGGGCATCCTGGAACGTTCAACAGAAAAGCCAAGTCTAATGGTTCTTCAACACGGCCCACCCTGCCAGCTTGGAATTTGACCCTATTGACTGTCACTGACCCCGGTGATCCCTCTTGCCGAGAGGCCACTGTGGACAGATCGCCAGTGGCCTGGTCAGGGAGAGCTTGAGGCCTGCTGAACCTTGGAGATGAATTTGGTTTGAAAGGAATGGGAGTTTTCGGGAGTTATTTGTTCAATGCTGCGAACACAAGCTTATCATTTCATTAATTAGCATGACACGCCTGCCAAATGGACTTGAACGCCGCAGCGACAGCTGTCTCAATTGATTACGGCAATGGACATGGCGCAACAATTATGAAGGTGACTGGAGACAGCGCGTGCCGCTTCTAATAAAGGACTTAGCTACTGCCTCTTATATCATGGGACACCAGTGGGAGGACAGCGGCAGCCTCCCTGTGTCTCCCATTCAATTGAAGCCCTTTTCAGAATCTCTCCACAGGCTGTTATTGAGCTCCGTGTGGGCTGTAGTTCTTCAGCAGTGTGTCAGCTTTACTTAAGCTTTCACAGCGCCTTAGCTGGATCTCTTTGGTCCTCCACAGGAAAGCGTCCACTATTAGCTCACCAGCTGGCTCACAATCCGCGAAGAATGCAATGGTAAAAAAAGGTAGGAAATGCAGGAAGAAGAAAGAATGACACATAAGGAGTACAAAAACTGAGCATTTGCTTACATGTCCAAGCAAAGATGGCCAATCTGAGTGCTCAGCTATGTAAATACAAGTCGCTGCTTTTCAGCTTTCCTTCATGTATGAACATGTATAAAGCCCACATGCCACAAAGTGGATATAATATTATCTTTCAGTGCCGCACTGATTACTTATCAATGGAAGGGAAACGGCTGGGTGAAAATCTGTCAACAAATCCTACATGGCATGACAGTGGGCTGAAAGAGCCTGCATGTTTTTCTTTTCCTCTTCCTACGTCTCCATTTTCACTCCATTGTCTGGATGCAAAGCAACAATTGCAAGCTGACAGCTCCAAACTATTCGTGATACCTCGTTCATTGTTTTGAAATAAGCAGCCATGGCAATTTAGTGCCAAGAGGAAGAGTGGGGCATGACAAACGCCTTTACTAACTGACTTAAATGTTGGGTATCACAAGCAGACCCGGGGCTACTCATTTTTACCCAATGCAGAGCAGCCACTGTCAGAGTGTCTAATGATACCCTTTGAAAGCTAGGAATGCTAAAGTTACTAAAATGTTCACTAGTGTTTTTGTAAAGGTTAGAATAGCTTAAAAAAAATCTCAAAAACACCCACTTTACTTTTTTAAAATAAACTAATACTATGCAAGATGATGTACTCAAAAATCCAAACCGCTTATCCTCACAAGGGTCGCGGGCATGCTGGAGCCTATCCCAGTTGTCTGCGGGCAGTAGGCGGGGGACACCCTGAATTGGTCTCCAGCCAATCGCAGGGCACACAGAGACAAACAAACATCCGCACTCACAATCACACCTAGGAGCAATTCAGAGCATCCAATCAACACAGGAAAGCCACACAGGAAAGCCGGGGCCGGATTCGAAGCCCCAACCTTTGCACTGTGAGGCGGACGTGCCAACCCTTCGACCACCCTGCAGCCCTTACTTAAAAAATCTCCTTGTAAAATTTACTTAGAGTTTCTGAATGGCAAAAAGTAAATATCACTGTCAATCAATTAATTCATTTGAGGAGCAATTTAGTAATTTTGATGAGCAAATTTTTAAAATGTTATAAAAATATGACAATGTAATGAGGAGGTTGAATGTACAGCTGCAACCAACTCGGTTGTGTAGACCACAAAAATGTATGTCTCTAAACTATAATTAATAATTTTAAAAACATATTTACGATGCCCAGAACCAATGTTCCGCGTTTCTGCACGCAAATTTGTTGTTGCGAACAGCCAGATGCACGGCCCACTCTTTCGGCAACAAAATCATCCATAAATGGATTATGACCGGCGTTTGGGGTTGTTTTGCCGGTGTTGTGCCAATGTCGTGCTACGATGGGTAAAACATCGGATGCTTTGTCTTTTTTACTCATTGGGTAGTGTAATATATCCTCCCGACGCTAGTTAGAACGCACTCTTTGGTGTTTGTAGACACCATACATACACACACACTGTAGGGTATTCATTTTGTAAATTACCTGAGTTAAAGCTTCTCAAGCAAATTTAGCATAGCTTGCTCCAGAGCACGTCTACATGGCTAGGCAGTGATCGCGTTTGAGTGTAATGTGTTGTGATTATTGTGGCAAATGTGTCAGAAAAATAAATAGGAATCAGGTGAGCGCTAACAGTCACTGCTGTATCGTCCTCACATCTGCTGGCAGCTGACTTGTGATTGTTAATGACACAAGATCTTGGCGTATTTGAAAAGCAATATTAAAATGTTCTTTACTTTGAAGTTAGAATAGTGTTTATGTGTAGACACGTCCTTATCACTGTCTGACATTTTCCCAAGAAAAAAAAATAGCCAGGGGGTGGGTTTGGGTGAAATTCCCTGAGCAATCGATAGAATAATCAATAGAGTAATCGATTTCAAAAAGAATAATTTGTGACATCCTTATATTTGAGTATCCTACTGAAATGTCTTTAGAATTTAGAATAATTGTGAATTCCGAGAAACACTGTTTTACTTAATACTTAGTCATGAACAACCAATTGGTTTCCATTTTTATATAATTAACAATTTTTCTTTCATGAATTCACCTTGTGCCTAGTTGGTAGCTAACCTTATTTTATTGTCTAGAATATATTTTCACAGTGGGGCAGTTTCAAACAATTATAAATTTAAACGTAAAACCTTAAAAACATAATGCATTAAATAAAAAAGGCTTTAACAGCCTTTGTACAACTTCACTTGAGCTGCTAGCAGTTTAGCATGCAACATGTATGCTCATACCTGTGCGTTGACCCAGTTACGGACGATTACAGGGACGGACCAAAACCCACTTCCGTCTGTCCTTTAAAAAAAAAGTCTTGTCCTCTGTGCCCAAAGTGGCATCCGTCCAGGACGGACGGACGGACTGTTCCATCCCTGGCACGGAATGCCCATTTCTGGTAATCCGTATTAAATGTTCTTTAATGTTCTCCTAAATTTCAGTAAAGTGTTTATATGAGTCACCGGTAGGATAATAATCCTCATGGGGAATTTTAAGGACTTTATTTACCTCAGGAAATAGTTGAAAAAAAAAATCTTTGGCAGTAAATATTAGTAGGATGAATTAAGATGTCAGCTAATTGTGGCCTAAATTTCAAAACTCACCTTTTGTCAAAATTTAAGTAAAGTAGGGTGGTGGGGCCTTTGGTTGTATTTAACATAGGCCCCAAATGACTAGCTATGGCCCTGTGCCGAGCCAGTGACGTTGCAAGCTGGGTGACGTACCTACGTTTTGATTAGTGGCTCGTGCATTGTTGCAGATTGTAGCTCGTAGCCTGGTGACTAATGTGAATTGCACCAAACATTGACCATCGACACAAAAGCGCTATACAAGTGACAGTCCATTACCATTCATACGTATGTTGCGGTAATATGCTTCAGTTCCATGAAAAGGCAGTCTCACAATCAGTGGGACTCTCTTATCCGGTTATGAGGGACTGATCAGGGATGCTGCGTTCCCAGCCTCCTGAGTCCGCATAGAGGGAGCAGAGCAGAGAAGAGGGAAATTTAAGGGGCCACTATGATGATTTTATTTAAAATATTAACAATCACAATGTGTTGTACGCGTAACGAGTTCGCGTTCAGGGATTTCCGTAACATTTGGGAGCTCTGCCTTTTTCCACATGAACACCCGTTCGTAGTTTTGCATTTTAATGTGTTAGATTGAGGCGCAAAATATGAATTTTGACTCCTAAACTGCAATATTTTGCTTCGAGCCTTGGTGCATGATGTGTCAAGATTGCAGAAATGTTTAACCCCCATTCATAATTCTTGATAAATGGCAAAATAAAGAATGACAGACAGACCATATAGCGGATAAAGAGCTATAGAATGATTAAATATTCCAGCAAAGGGGAGGCCGGTTGGGGGAGAGGATGTGTCTGGTGAATGAACAGAGAAAAGACCCACATTCTTACTTTCTACTCCGAAGACCAAGTCACATCAGTCTGAACGATTTCAAGGGCATCATATTTTATTGGGGACGTTTACACTGACACATTTATTCAGATTAAATGCCTGCTTGGAATAAAAATGCTTCATGTACATACCCTATTCGAAATATTATGATCCGATCAAGCCCATTCCGATCAAGATTTTATTCCGAACGAGAGTGCTAGTTTATGTCGACTGATAATCTGATCGTTCCCGATGAAAACACTTATTCCGACATTTCGGAACAAACCGCGCATGTCTGCGACGTCAGTATACGTGTTTCTGTTATTTTCTGAAGGTAGTAGAAGCAGAGCGAGTGAAAGACGTGGCAGGCACAAGACGCAACTGGCACATATGCAGCTCCATATGCATGAAGTCTTAACTCGATGTAACAGCACAAACGGAAAAAAATGTGTGAAATAACGCTAACGTTTAAAGTAGTAATGGATAGAGCGATGTTTTGTTGACACGGAAGTTGTTACGGCTTCTTCTTCTTCTACTACTTCTTCCGGTATATTTGGTCAATCTGCGCATGTCAAAATAATTTGTTCTGCTCTAAAGTGTGATGCTTGGACACGCAAGTGCTAATCAGATAAATATTTTTAGTGTCTTATGAAAACAGTGTATCAGATCATAATGTTAATCTGAACTCTCGTAGCTGGTGTGATGTTCCAACTGTGAATAATTCTAAGTGAAGAACTGATTTGTGTGGTGTTATGTCAGTAAGACGAAATGTGTGAACATATGTGTGAGTATGGTGAAAGGGGGCATGGTGCAAAATGAAACAGAACACCACATTTCCGTGCAAGATGAAACTTGACACCGGAAGGAAAACACACACGCAAAACGTTTCAAACAAATGTCAAACTAGGCAAAGCGGTGCCAAAACAAAAATACAAAACAAAACAATACAAATACGCTTGAAATACTTCAGACAGCAGAAGACAAAACAACACCGAAAGCATTAGAGGGATCCAAATTAAACCCTGGAGTGTGTGACTCACTTCATGAATCTGTGTCAAAGCGGAGATGCCACACCACATCAAACCTTGTAAACTCTTGTCAAAGCCTCCATTCTCTGTTTTGCTGCCAGCTCTTAGATTTATTGTGAAGGTACGTGTTGGGAGTGTCACACTTGAGTGTGTTTTAAGCACCATAAAGTGTCGAGACCCAGGTGGCCCATTCTCTCTGAAAAACAACACCCCACTTCGGAGAATCGAGTGGCACCTGCTGCCAGGATTAGGTCAGCAGTAGGCCAACCTGCCATCAAATGATGCGATACAGTTCGGAAGGAACCTATGGCTCTTCGGTGCATGCTAAGGGGTCAACACCCATAGTTTAAATGCTTTTGGAAAATCAAGGAATGTGTTAGTTTGATGGTTTAACATCATGGTACACCTGGCGATAAAAACTGAACCTGAAAACGAAACAAAATATGGCATTGGCACTGCTTTCACTTTTCTGGAAAGATGATGCACAATATTTGAAGTGCCTACTCATCTAGAATAACAGTTGTAAGGTCAGAGGTCACTGATGTTGAGAGTCATCTTGACTGAATAATACAGATTGATGACGAACTGACAACCATACACACAAAGCAAGAGAGACTGAACGAGAGCGAGAGAGACAAAGAGAGCGAGTGAGAAAGAGCGAACGAGAGAGCCATTTTAGATATAACGCTCTGCTTCTGAAATCCATGATTCCTCTTTGCTTCCCAAAGCAAACAGCCTTGTAATCACACTCTTGCAGCACAAATTTGACACCCATGGAGGTTGGACTCAATGCTCTGTTGAATGGGGTATTACAGTTAGTCAGAGGCCATAAGGGGCCCCTCTAACCAAGGCCCAGAGCAGGGAATTTAACGGTAGCCAAAAACAACAGTAAAACAGATGACTGTTTGATTATTGTAGGAGACCACACAGTGCATGTTTTTTTAAACCCTTCCCTGAAATGGCCAAAACCGAGGCCCCTGTGTCTGAGCGAATTACCACCTAACATACTTAACAAACACAAGGGTGATTAATTAGGCATTTGCCAAGTGAAATACTGGACTAAACATAAGCTATTTCTCTGTGGAGCATGTTGGGCTGACTACTTTCCCTGTGAGTTGAATTCAGGCCTTTAGCTGGCTAGCTGCAGTGAACCTTCCCTACCAACCCCCACCACCAAGCATGCAGTCCAAGCCTGCGGTATTGCTTCCAGACTGAGTGGCTCTGATAGGCCACTGACAGAAACATGAATGGTAATAGGTTACAACTGGAAAGGTATGGAGCTAGGGAATACTAAACAAACAGTGGACAACAACCCCCCATCTGGAGATATTTGGAAAGCATGTTATGGACAGGTTGGTGGTACGCCTGACTTTGTATCTGGTTTCCCGGGTTCCACTGCTTTCGTCCTGCCCGTATCCGCTTTGTCAGTTCCTTCTAATGTATGGGTATATCCTAAATCTTAAGAAATGTATACCCTATCTGTTCAAGGCAATGTTTTTCTCATCTTTAGCTTTTGCGAAAAGCTTCCCAACATGTTCATATCATCACAAGAATGTCTTGGCTGACGCCTGTCCCCTTGCCAATGATTGAACATTATCCAAGCGCTGTGTTTGGCCACAATCGCCTACCATCTGTCTATATAAATGGGTGTTACGGCTTCATCTGCAAATAACATTGGCTCTGTACCACTTAACACAAATGATCTTAAAATGTGCACAGCAGAAAACACGACTCATGACAGAAATGCGTGGCGCAGAATGGAGTTGTATAAGCAAGCAAAAAAACACCGTGATCACAGGCAACACTTTACATTGCAGGCCTGACAGCAGTGATAAGACACTGGCCATATATTCTTGCAAGTAAACAATGAAAATGCTTTCTCCGCTGCAGTTGGCTGAGCTTCAACTGAAGAGCAGCAGGAGACGGAGGATTAAGATTAGACAGATGATGCGCCGAAATCTTGCGCTCTCTGTAGCTATCCTTTCTCAATTCTCCTCTTTATCTTTGCATTCAATCCCCCAAAAGGAGTGTTCAGTTCATTTTAGCAGATGGCACTTCCTTGTTTACATGAAGTCCTTTCTTTACTCAGTCACAGTAGTGTGGCATCAACACCATGCACAAGCCGAACGACTCTGGATGGATGGGTTTAAGCACCAAGGGAATGTTAAGTACAAAGGTGGGCATGACGTGATCTGGCTGTGATTGACAGCAGAAGTGACAAACTACGCCCTAAATAATTTCTATACGACAAAAAGCTTTGCTAAATAAACCAACCAAATGCTATGCTAATAAATCACTAACCTGAAAATCCATATACAGATGTTCGCAAACACTACTATTCCAACACCAACTCGCTACGGAGGCGTGTACGAGACTGAGACGCTAAAATATATAGCCCGCGGTGGCAGAGTGACTACGTCAAGTTCTATGCAGTCCAATCAGAGGACAGAAAGCCACATTTATATGCAGTGCAGTGTTCAGCCCTATGATGACTTCACACAGACGGTTTTTGCCCCAAATTCAAGATTTCAACAAACATGCAGTATAATGTCAAAGACATGAAGACAGCATTATTAGACATCCGTTTACACAGTTAACCCATTAAGGTCGAGAGCGCATATCCGTGTTTCTACCACTAAAACTGGGAGCGATGTTGCGTGTTTCTATCTTTAAATACGTGATTTTCTTTTTTTAATCCAATTCTCGGTCTCCTAGCCAATAAAATGCATTGGAATATACATGACTCCTCGGAGGACGTCGGTAATGTTCGCCAATAATGGCGGACACCGTCGATGTGAAAAAGACGACATGCTTGTGGAGTTTGAACCAGTGGAACCAGTCGAAAGTGATATATGGTTAAAATATATGTATGCAGACAATGATGATATTGACGTCTTTGTAACAGAATAGAGGATGGTATTCACCACTCGATTTTTTAAAATGAAAAATACTGCTTCTTTTGCACTGATAAAAAATGTAACAATTTTCACATCTTCGATCGAAACAGTAACGATTAATAAACTCGGGCCAGTTTGAACGCCACATGTCTAAGCTTTCAATTTCTTTTGGAATTATGTTTCTATCTGCTACAGCGGCTGAGATATTGATTACTCTCTAGGTGTTGAATTTCCGGGAAAACTTCAGGATTTGGAGGGTGATTCCAAAGATGACCTTAGGTTTTAGAGAGATGTTTAGAAAAGGCGCTTTAGGCCTTAATCGGGGAATAAATCCTGAATTCACAACAAGATGTTTGGATTTTATTTTGAATTTAAATTCTCTACTGCAGATTTACTGTTCTGCATTTTGTCAGACCTAAACAAAAGGTCTTTCTTTAAAATGATCTGTCACTGGTATAATAGAATTTTTATTTATCAAAAGTATTTGTGGTATCAGTTACTAAGTATCAGTGAGTACTCAAGAGTTCAACACTTGTACTGGTGTCGGTCTGAAAAAAATGGGATTGAAAAAAATTAACCTGTCTCACGACGGTCTAATCCCAGCTCACGTTCCAAGTAAACACCAAGTCATTGGCGGCGCCCAAGTCCCACCGCCACCGCCCCCAAGTCTGTGTTCCGCCTCTCTTCCCTAAAAACCTCTGGCTTCCTTTAATGAAATTCAAATTATTTGGACTATTTTAAGATAAAAACAGTCAGTAAATGATTAATCAGTTTCAAAACTGTTGTTATTAATGTGATAATGGATTAGTTTTCGATTAATTGCCCCGCTAATCTCAAAGCACCACTATTCTGTATATGCAGTAATGAAGCTAGATTAGTTCGGTGACACAGGTCACAACCACTACAAGTTATCCTAAAAATGTTCATGACCTAATTGTGATTGTGTAATTGTGCCTTCTCCACAGCTAAATGTGGATCCATTTTCAGTCGATAAAGACACCGCCACAGAAAGAGGCCTAATCGTTTCTCGTGTTGTCACCTTCTCTCTCTGTCGCAATAGCTGATCACAGTCCACACAGGCTTGCTGAGATGGATGACAGGGACTGATAGGAGTAACTGGCAGGTGTCAAGCATCCTGACATGTAATACCTAACAGACACTGAAATAGACTGACCTGACTAAAGTTGTGGCCCAATCCATTATGACCCAGATCAGTGAGCAGGGGTTAAGTTAATAATTCATGCACACTAGGGTCTGTGCAGAGTACAGACCCCTTGAAAATGGGCCAACGCCTTGCACACAGGAAAAGCATTACAAATTAAACAATGACTTCTCGGAGCCAATATAAAATTGTTGTGTATGAAAAAAAAAATCAGGTTTGTCTTTGAATAACACTTTCTGCTTATTTGGAGTGGGGACCCAGATTATTGGTTAAGGTTCCTTTGACCTTCTACCACTGAAGTTCCTGGCTCGAAAAACATATTAATCTGCCTGTAATAACCTGACGATTAATACAGAAGAACCTGTATTGTGCATTATATATATATATATATATATTTTTTTTATATATAAAAAATAAGTCCACTCGCTTTCCAAAGCCACTCTGGTGGGAAATGCATAGACGGTGAGCCCATATATTAGCTTTAAGCACTTGCCTCCAAATGAGTTTTACTTGGGACAGCTTGTGAGCCTCTCCTCCTCCACCAATTTATGCTGGAAGGTGAAACGCTTGAGGCCCACATTATGACTCCATGAAGTTATGAGCTGGCAAAAGGAGGTGGATAGCCCATTAAAATGAGTCTCTTATTTGGAGCAGACATTGGTGATGATCTCTTCCTGGTACAATACATTATTGTCAATGTTCAGTATGCAGCAGAGTTTGTCTATATTAAACCACATTGCTGGTTTTGTTTTTCTCCAACATGTCTGCCCTGTAGTAACGTAGTCCATTAGCCACACTTTCCATATACCTGGATGCTGGCTAAATAAAAAGTGATTAGTTGGTCGGATCAGCCTCCATTCAGTCTTTTATAGATGAGAGGCTGCAAAAGGTGAACCATGACCACTGAGGTTAGTGATACATTACACTGACCTGGCCAGGGGAGAGCTGCCCCTACGAATACAAACATGCTCTCTCATCTACTTTGATATGCCCGAGTTGCCCTCAATCCCCCTGCACCTGACCTTGCTGCTCCCTTTCTACTATCCACTCTCGCTTCTCTGGCATTCACAATCCAGACGGTGAAAATGGCATTTCATTTTCCTGAAAGCTTGAGCTGCAAGGAAAGGAGGTAAGCGATGAGGAGTGGGGGAGACCATAACGCTGTTATTGACATGCAGCAAACAGTAATGTCCGAACAAAGGCCATATACCTGCAGACTGGGCGGTTGATAAGTGAGTCGACACAGGGACTATGGATTTCGCAGCAAATAATCATCACCGTGTGATGATGGGGAGAGGAGGTATGACACACATGCATAATATGTGATGTGTTTTCCAGAGATGGGCATTCCGTCCCAGGGATGGAACAGTCTGTCCATCCGGAACCCATTTTGGGGACGGAGGACAAAAGGACGGAAGTGGGAAAGAATCTTTCCTAACCGTCAATCATGCTCATGCCAGCACACATAAAACTACAACCCAGAGGCAGAGGTCTTTCGTTCTCCACCTAAAATAACATTGCGTTATTTTGCACTAATTATTATATTGAGAAATAACGCAATAAAAACTGAAAACTTATTGCGCAAAAACACAATATTATAGCATTATAACGCAATCTTAAATATTCTCGTGATGTCCCCTGGCGGGCTCCGTAGTTTGGTGACCGATGGTGGTTGTGTTGGCAAATCACCATTTTTGACCAAACTATTTATTTTTATCAGTCACTGAAAACTCCACAACACACGCCTGATTTTGTGGAAACACATCACATACACTCACACGCATACACATACCGAACGCAAGTGGACCGAACCGAACATGCGGTTGCGTTCGGTTCGGTCCATTTATTAGTGCGAGCTTACGCATGGGCGCTATTGACTGTTGCATGCGGGAGACGAGAGTGGCGGCACAACAGTGAGAGCCAGAAAAGAGCCAGAGCTCAAAGGTCCCCCCCGTACACTGCGGTCTCCTGTTCTGGCTGTCCTGTTAAAATCACCGATGGGGAAAGGTACGCGGTTAAGTCCGAAAGTTGTGTGCTGACATTGCTACATGAGATGGGCGGCAGGTAGCACGTCTAACATGCACAGCATCATCTGACTGTGAATGTTTCTCAGACGAGGGAGCAAAAACGTCAAACTTAAATAGCGAGATTCATCATATTGTAGCGTCTTCCAGGAACACGCCGTCAGACGTCGTTTAATTAACACGTTTTTATTAATCCAAGTAGAACTGCTCGTGCTCTCCTTTCTCCACTGATCCACTCGCTTGCCATACGTTGCATTCATGGACCTCGGAAACATCACAACTCAGCAACACACAAATTCGACCACAACACAGATAACCCAATTCGTTACAATATGCTGTTGAACATTCAAAGATTTCAATGCCTAAAAAGTGTATACAATTTCATAAAGACTTTTTAAAGTTACAGTATTTTTTTTATTATAAAAATAGTTTTAATATAGTTACCAATAATTGTAACTGTTATTGTATGTATTTTTTTCATCACAAAAAGTGCATGTATATATGTATTGTAATAATGTATGTATTAACTTGAATACTTAGATGTGTCATAGGCTGTTGCTGCTGAGTGTTTAAAGATTTCAGTGTTTTTATAATTTACAAAATCAAGAGATCTTTATTGTTCGTGCATTTTGTATTCTGGTGTAATTTTTTTAGAATATCACCCAAATGATTCGCTTGTATTTATTTATTTTTTTAAAAAGTACAGTTTACTTGTCATCTTTTCAAAATAAACATATTTAAAAAAAAAATCATTTTTTTTGTACCTAAAATATACCGAACCGAACTTAAAAAAAAAAAAAAAACGAGCCGAACCGAAACGTGATTTAGCGTACCGTTACACCCCTAATATATATATATATATATATATACACATATAGTATATAGTTAGCTAAGAGTATGGGTATCAGTTCTCATTGAAAAGTATGAGATCTAAAAGGAGTCCTTGTACACAGCTGTTCCCCAGCATTCAACTCTCATGTAGCCTCTGGTAGATGTCAGCAGAGAGTCAGATGTGCATGATGGCATTTGTGTGCATCTCCCTCGCCTCTCTCTCCTTTGTTCCATCCGTCTAATCCAGTATGTGTGGGCCGGTAAGTTTAATGGAAACAATTTATTAAGTCCGGCTTAAAATGCCATCTGCAGTTAAGCCTCCCAAAGCCTCTAAGCTCCTGGTTTCACCCCGGAGCTTGCTGTGTTCACGCTTACTGTAATGCTCTGTTTAAAATGAGCACAACGGGTCAAAATTAATCAGGATTACAAGGGCACAAATCCACTTCAGAGATAAATTTTCTACCAATATTTCTCCCCCGCTATCCCAAGATGCCCTAGGTTTTACTGTTGTCGTGCCTATGTGGTATACCTATGTTACATGTGCAATGGTAAATGCTCTTTCACTTGTATTGCATTTTTTCCACCTATCAAGGAACTCAGAGCACTTTACACCGAGCTCACATTTACCTACTGATGGCGCAGCGTCAGGAATAACTGGGGGTTCTATATCTTGCTCAAAGGCACTTCGACATGGTCACAGGGGCCGGGGATCGAACTCACAGCCTTTGGGTTGGGAGACTACCAATCTACCACTGAACCATGCCGCCCCTGCAATAACAGTTATATGCTAGCAATAACACACACACAAAAAAACCAACATCATTAGCTTCCATGACTTGCAAAAAAAGGCACACCTGCTGTTGGGTTGGTCCTCTTTTATTTTCTAGTGCCAAAGCACATACAACATTCGCCACAGTCACAAAAAATTCCAAGTGCTCCTTTTACATTTTTGGCCTCTGCACAGTAGGTGATAACTTCCCATCACTTCCAAAGGCGCACCCTTGTGAATTGTTAGGCCTTGAAGTGAAGTGCATATGTCTCTGCTGCAGGGGAGTCTTGTGCTTGCTCTCAAGTACATTTAGCTTCTCATTCGCCTTCAAGCAAGTGAAAACAGTCAACTCTGACATGCAATGCAATAACTATAGCCCTATGTTATTTTACTTTTGTATACCATCCTCCAGAAATTGATATTTTGCAGTCAGTTTAAGAAAGGAAGGAAACCAAAACTAATATATATACCGGTAATATATCATACTTGGCCTCTGCTGCTCCATGAAGAACACAGACAGCATACACAAGAGAATGTATACGCTCTTGGGTAACAACACCCTCAGAGAACGGCTAGCTTGTTCTATTAGTTTGCCTCCATAGCAGGGTGTCATAAGACCAACATAGCAGGACTGGTAAAAAGTAAATAGGAGAGACAGAAGGCGACGATGTCTGGCTTTTCCCCAGGCTCTGTGAGCATTAATACAGTGTTTTCCAACAAATGATTACAATGTTGGGCTTGCTCACTTCTATTTAACTTGAACTGTCTCGTTACCCAAACAGACTGTGGACTTGTGAACATTTCGGGTTAAACCCCAAGTATTTGCATGCATTGCTGGGAACCTAAATAAAGTTCACAAAGGAGTTCAATTCTGAGAAGCAAGCAAAGCACGGTAGATCATTACCCTGGAAACTGTAAGATAAACATCACATCATTAAATATGCATGTACTGCATGTCATGTTTGTGTGTATCTGCCTGAATTACTATCTACCGACTAGTTTGACATGCTTGGTGATCAGAAGAAAGCGTGCATTTCAGTGGACCCACAGGACTGTGTGCAAGACGAGTAATGGGACACATACACGTCTAATTCTAAACCAGAGCAAAACAGACGGTGGGCTACAACTACCCAAGGCCAAAAACAGACCAGGTCATTTATAGCTAGAAACAATAACATCAGAAACAAATATTGATAGGTAATGAAAATGAGGCATGACATGGTCCTAATTGCCATCCAACGTACTCAACACATAGCCAGTACCTTTCCTACTTCCTCCTTTCTAACCACTAATTCTTTTGCTCTACATTAGACAAAAATGTTGAGTGAAAGACAATCACAAGCGACCGATTGGATTGTTATGTCAGTGTCCTAATCCAACCTTTTGTGCACATTTATGAGAACCAAGGACTTCTTAGTTTTCACGCTCACATTGAAGGAGTATGTGAGGGACAATGGTTTTGTGTTTTTGTATGTGCGCATGCAGTTCCCAGCAGAAAAGATATGCTCAAGTGCAGCCACGCTATGTGTGACCATGCAGCCTAAGTCTGACCATACCTCACCTTCCTTGACCTCCCTTCATCTACAACTTAACAATTTAACAGACCACTCAAACTTGATGCGTATGATTGAATTTTGTATGTATTACATTGCAACGGCGAAGCACATATTGGCAAATACACACAGACGAAGCGTCTGACAAAGCTCTCTCTCTTTTCCTTTGGCATCCATTATGGCTCAGGCCTGCTGTCGGAGAGCTTGTATTGCCTGAGGGGAAGTTCCCATTTGAGGGAGCATGTGGCAGAGAGGCTCTAAATCCCCTCTAATGAACCAATATGTAAGAGGGCTAAGCCTCTGGCAGTGTCAGCAAGGAAACACCACTCCTCACCCTGGCAAAAAAAAAAAAAAAACGCACGCATTTGCATTTGCTCAGCTCTGTTTATGTCTGCTCATATTTAAATCTGAATGTTAGCTGTGGGATTTCATAGGGTAGAAGGATTTACATAATTTAGACAGTGACGTAAACCCTGGAGGGAGAACAGACAAAGAAGCGGGCTCTTACCTTTGGGTGTGGTGGGAGAAAAGAGCTTCTCTGATCCTACGTCAGACACCTGCAAGACGAAGAGGCGGCGCTTTAGCATATTAGTTCATTCAGCTGAATCAGTGGCAAACTTCAGTCAACCTTCTCTCAGTTAATTGGGTTATTCATCAAAACCCTAATCGTGAGACTTATTCAGTGACAAATATGGTGCTCAGTATTTGCCAAAGAATGCTCCCTGTGTACCTGATGGTCCCTAACTTGCTTTCGGTGAGGTAACATTAGGTGGCACTGTTGAGCCACCTGAAAATGAATAACACCATAGTCAGAGAGGTGGCTGTGCTGCATCATTGTTGAAATGCAGGAAGGGCTAAATATATATATATATATATATATATATATATATATATATATATATATATATATATATATATATATATATATATATATATTTCTGCAAATGATCCGATATATCCACTAGTGCATAATTAAATTAAATGGCAACAGATCATGCAATCCAATACCAATCACAGAATCCCAGACTGCATGTTATCACACAATCTGTCAACATAGCTTCACATTACTGTCAATCAAATGCATGTTGTGTCAAACAGTGACAAAATCTGACTATAACTTAATAGTGAAAGCGCTAAGACAATTTTCTCTTACTGTTGGATCCCATGCATAAAATAAATGGATTGCACAAAAGCCAATCCACACAAATCCACCACGCCGATTCAACAAATAGTAATTTAACCCTGCTAAAGTTGTCAGCATATTTAATGGCTTTGTTTTAAATCTGCATTTCCATGCTTGAACTCCTCTCACGAGGGCTGCCGTAATGTAAAAGGCTTCATACGTAAAAGGGAGCATATGTTCCACTCGTCGGTTGCAAGTGTCCTCGACTGCTGTGCTGTATTTTGCATAGCACAAAGGGAACATATGTAACAAATGAACAGTGAATCAGAGTACTAGAGGGACAGACACAGAGAGGGGAAGCAAATCATTTTGTAAACACAGATGGCTGTCCTTGGCATCCATGTTAGTTTTTCACAAGTGTTTTGAGGGCGTCCTCTTCTCTCCAACAATTCCCAATTTCTCCTACACTGCCACTTGTGTTGCGTTTCTCCACAATATTTGTCTCTGTATGTGTTTTGTCTCAGTGTTAACTACAACAGTACCCAAAATAAAGCTGTGCGAAAGCAACACTTGGGTTTGCTCCATCTGACAGGAAACGTTAATGGAGGACGACAACACAGTTTAGACTTAAATTCCTAACGTACTTGCGTCATATCACAAATCAAAATTTAAACAATGAAAACTTGAAGAAAAGGAAAACAAAATCATTTTTGTCAGTGTCATGCTAGAGCAGTAAGATGGTGACAGTTACGATTTGAATTCTCATGATTTGAGGAGTATCTCCAAAACATGAGAGTTGATCCTGTTTCCCACTGCAGTCAAAGACCACGGAGGACAAAATACTGTTCCGCATTGCCAACTTTCATTCTTCCATAACCAGGGTGCCAGGTTACAACACAAGCTCTTTGTTAGCTTTAGACAACATTAAACACTCCAGTACTGAGCATATAGCACTAAAGTAGCACAACTTCAGCCTTGAATCATGGCCCCAGAGGGCCCCTGCAGGAAAGATATGGGCTTAGATTGGAATGAAGCAGGTCAAACGGACAAAGGCGCTGGCTAAGAGACAGGGTAAGTGCGGTGCGCGGTTAGGGGAAAAAAAGACATGGTAGGGAATGCCAGAATTGATAAGAACGGTTAAAACAAGTGTTTTGACTGCAGCGGCTATCTTGAGAGCACTGCAGACATGACAACGGGGCCAAGTTAACTTTAGGGTGCATGATCTTGCAGTCACTTGTTTTTAATTCAAAATGGATTCCAAACAACATCATCAACCGCCACTTTGGCTTTATTACTTTGCTTTGAACTTGCCAAGTCTGCATGAGTCAGTTGTATAATTCACAATTACAAGGTCGGCTTACAAAAGCGTTTGGAAATAGGCATGTCAGAACACAGTCTTCATTTGGCCCACTGCTGTTTTTGGAAAACTTTCTTGTATTTGTGTGTCAAGTTGACTTTTTCACCAAGCGGATAATTGGAGCACCTTGCGGTTGTGGTGAACAGTGTTAATGTATAACAAATTCTTCTCACTGTCTTTGTTGCCATTAAAAACACAGAGGCTCGGTCGGGGTAGATGGCAGATTGAGATATTTAGAAAATGAGACAAAAATAGCCCCATTTTTTTGCTAGGAAACTTGGTAATTCAACCATTTTAAAACACTAATGGGGAATATTTAAGCCACATTGCCTGGAAGCCAAAAGTTTTTGGAATTGGTTGCGGGAAGCCTGACCTTTTTGTGGGCTGTCTGCTATTTAAGCCTAGGGCTTCAGGGGTCTGGCCTCCTCTCTAGAGGGCCGTCAGCAGGCTTCAGCTTTCCTTCCCCATTCTATTCATTAGCCGTGCTTTATGATTCAGCTTCCTCTGAGCCACACAAAACCTCCCTGAGGAAAGAGACTGCTGGAGAGGGGGGAAAAAGAGATGAAGCTGAGGGAAGGGAGCAAAAAAGCAAGAAGGAGGTCATAGGGCCCAGCCGGGGCCCGGCACTCAGCAGCTGTGAAAGCCTCCTGTTTCCTCAGCAGGCGTGAAAGGAAAAAGAGGGGGGGCGCGCAGCAAGGGAACTGAGCTAGAAAACCCACCATCAGAGTGCAAACTCGTCAAAATGCCACATGCTGAACTATAATGCCAAGATTTTGGGATCCTGCTTGTTTCTAAAAATCCCCCAATTTCACAGAATACCACTGAGTTATTGGTGGCGTGAATGTCTTGAGAATAGCAGAGATGCAGAGGTTACATTTTAGTAGCTATGAGTGTATCTGCTGACAAGAAGCAAGTGGAAAAAAATAATGGATAACTTGTATTGAACAATATTGCAAGCTAATCGATTTAGACAATCTGACACATGCCTAAATTGCTTTTTGGAGGTATTAAACCACTTCCATGCCGAAATATTGCACAGAGAGCCGACTGAGCGAGGCGGTGGTGTAATCACTTGAATGACCTTCAAGGCATGAATTTTTGAAAGGCATTGATCAGTTAAGCCTGTGATTTCTGCAAGACGGGAAGGTCAGCAATTACCCAGATTCAATTAACCCCGTTTCCTAAAGACTGCTGAGAGACTAATTTCTCTCCACCCAGCAAAACCTCATATACTGGAGCTGAGAAAATCATCTCCAAAAAGGAAGACATCCTGCAGCCAGAGTTTTGACAGAGGCAGACTAAATAAAACCAAACATCTTTTGCCCTCCCTCTGTAGTCAAGACACAATTTTTACGCACAGGCTGGCAGAGTTATGGCCACAGCTGGCATGTGAAAACAAAGAAGCCTGTTCGAAGGTTTTGTCGTATGCTAATGCCTACCATCCGTGATTATATTTACAATTCAGTTTAGACTCATTTGACACGTTATTGTACTTGACAACTAGCAGTGGGGCAAGTGGTGAAAGTGGCTAATCTTTACACTTCAATAAAATAAGGCCATGTACACTGATTAAATACTCACTGTCAAAAACAAAACAAAAAAAAAAGTTTATACACTGGAAACCTATAAGTTAAAAACCACAAATGTACTTGGGTGCTCTTAATAACTGCACAGACATCTTTAAACTGTTACCTGTAATACAAATGTAAAACAAAATAGGCTAACAACTGTTAAAACACTCAACCATAACACCAAGGGAAAATTACAAAGGACATTTTGAGAGGGTTAATTACCTTGCAGAAAAAAAATCATAAATGCATTTTTTTAGGTATTCTAAGTACTCTAACATGTGTAAAAAACAAACAAACAAAACAAAACACTATTCATTTTGTGTTTGGTGAAGCTGGAGTTGGAGAATGTACAGTAAGTCTGCCTTCTTTGCCATAATAAATGTACTTTGTATATTGTCTTTTTCTCTTCTGATGTTCTTTTCTTAACACCCATATTAAGGCTTGTCCTGCTTTAGAAATACATCCCACAAAGTAGCCACCAAAACCACAGAATAAGCATAACACCTATTGTATAATTATATCGCCATTGAGGTTTTGTGAGGTGTTGAAATCATGCAGTTGGTGTTGAGGTCAAATTTCAAATGACTAAGGCCGCAGAATTATTCGACTTAGACCAGTCACTTTATTTCAAGAAAAAGAGACACACTCGCACACACAGGCATATACTGTATATACACACACAAACACATACACGCACACACACGTGCCATTTGTCTTGTATGCCATTTCATCACAATAAGCGATCTCCTTAAACGCCCTCCCTCTCTTTCAAGTCTTCATTTTCTGTTACCTTAAATCATGAGTTACATCCCTTCAAAAGGTCATCTCTTAAAGGTGTGCATTATGGTTCTGGTACACTATGAACGCAAAAACAGGTTTAAGCGGTCACACTCGTCAGTCTTCAAAATGATGAAGACCGAGCTGTACGTGAACGCAGAGGTGCTACGAGGGATTTGAAGCCCTTCGGGATGTGGGCGGTGTTCTTACAACCCCATCCCACGGCTTGAAAAGATTCTTTTCTAGCGCGCCGGTCAGACACTCTACAGTGCCAAGGATGGGAATCGAAAAACTGTTGTTGTTTTGAGAACCGCTTCCCAGTAATTGGATTCCTAGGAATCATTTCTTTGCTTGCCTGATATTTCTGCTTATTGATTCTTCGAACAGATGACGTCTGTGCGACATAACAATATACTGTATATCGCAGCGCCTGGACTTTAGCCAATTTAAACTTGCTATTCTCATTCACATTAACAGGCGATCCCCGAATCAACTTGAATGGGTTACTTATTGTACTTTTCATTTAATTAATATTGTACTTTTAAGTTTGTTACTTGAAGTACCACTGCATTTGTCTTCATCTACTGCTCATTTCCACGTGCTTTGTTTAATATATATTTATTTTAATTAATGGAGGAGGGATGAGGAAAAAAAAGCCATTTGTTACATGTATTTTAAGGAAAAATACAATTTAGGGATACACATTGTTATCAAATAAAATGGCCTATTTCGGAATGTAAAATTTTGTCCATATTGCATTGCACTGTTGTCAATTTGCATAACTAAAAAAGCCCCTGAATGTATTAAGGATGTCACAATATCCAAATGTCACAATACGATAATAACCTCACGATGCGATAATTAGCACGATATTGTGGAGAGGTTGGCGATATATAAAAAGCTCACGATACTGTATAAAAGCTCACAATATTGTAAAAAAAAAAAAAGCTCATATAAAAAATATATCACTGTTTTTGTACATACTAAGAGCATTCACAAAGAAATAGGATTTTCCAGTCATGCGCGCCTATTGGCTCAGCAGCGCAAAGTATCATAGTCTATGTAGTCCACAATGCTGTGTTCGGCTGATAAGTGGGCCGATGGAGATGTTGAAAAATATTTGCTGTATGACTGATGGAACCTTTTATTGTTTAGAACATCATGTGAGCAATCATGTTTAATTTCAGTTTACGTTGGTTGTGTCAGTGTGTGTATGGATTCTGTAGATCTCAAAATACAAATACAAATAAAATAAACATGAGCAGTTGCATGTGATTGCCTCTACACAAAGAAATAAACGGCACTAATGAACTAACCACCAGAGGGTGCTGGAACGGCACAAATGGAAAACAACTTGGGCTTTGAAACAGATTTGCTTCTATTAATATCGTGACATGACGACGACGATATTGTGGCAAATGTAATATTGCAATACCACGATATTGACGATATTGTGACATCCCTAATATACAATCAACGTCAACTGTATCAGTACTGTGATCAAATGTGTTATTCTGAATTGAATATGTATACAGTATATCTGTTCGTCAGAGTCCTAACCACTGATATTCCAAAAGCACATATCAGTAAAAGTAGAAGAGGCCTGATTCTCTGTGTTCTAGAGGGACTAGCTCAGTGCTGCAAGAAACACTTTTCTCAGCGCCCACTCAGAACTCTCAACTACTGTCACCATTTAACTCCAGACATCCACTATTCCTTCGTTGGCAATAAACGCCCCATTAGCCATGCACGTAAGCCTACAGCTCCCGGGCAGCAACGCAAGACACCGAATTAATTAACTCCCTTGCATTTGTCCTCTCCACTGTTCCAGAAAACGGAATGACCTCCCAAGCGGTTGTTTATTCTACATTGCAGCAGTTCTTTGCGTTCTCAGGGAAGAGAGCAGCAAGAACCAACCACACATCCAATGTCAACCCAACATCGACGATTCCATCACGTTTCCTTGTGTGTCAGAGCAGGTGAGGGTCAATAAGATAGCAACTCCCAGCAAGTAGGATAGGATGCACAACATAAAGAGCTAAAAGACAAGACATCTCCCACGCAACTATCAACCAATGGATACTCGCCTTAAGTGTAGCATCATTAAGATGATAATGAATTCCATAGTGATCATGGACAATAGATTGTTTTCCCTCTGCACACACAAAAGTCTTTACGCTTAGCTAAGGGTGGCATTTTTATAGCCACACATTACATAGCGTGTATCGAACAGCAGCGGGCACAGCAGACAAATTGTCTTCGCTTTCGCCCTAGCAACAGACAGAGTAAAATTAATGGTGTGAAAGGAGCTAGTAGAGAGGGGGCAGGGGCTTGAGGTTTTTTTTTTTTTAATTTTAAATACGACACAGCGTCTTGCTTACCATCCTTTCACCACGATCCGTACGGCAGTTGTTAGCGCTTATCAAGGCCGCCTGTCCGTTTTGTATATAAATTAGCGGCCTATCAGGGGAACACAGAGGTCTGTTTCATCTCGCTGCACTGGACAGAGAGGGTCACAAATCAGCACTGCAGAAGGCCCACAGCCAGCACTAACCAGATAAGAAATGAAGGAAATAGCACAAGGTCTGAAGAGGATCATGACCATCTGAATTCATGCAAGTGTGCTGCGGAAAATAGGGAGGGCACAGCGTCCAAATTGATTGAGTGCTTCCTGTCAGAGGCAAGGGGATATACCAATATATTATTTGGAGATTTTGAAATAAATTAAAAAAAAAAAAATCATATGAAAAAAGTTAAATTAGGAGACACAAATAGAATCATCTCAAGCATTTTTTTCCTGCTCCATTAGGTACTATTGGTACTGTCAGTCTTAATCCCACATTACCGACATCGCTCTATAGGCCTAGATAGATCACTCCGACATTCACCAACTGTGACAGACGCTTCCCCCTTGTGGCGTCGAGCCGGCTGTCGGCACGTCCCGCTGGCAAAACACACCGCAACGACACACAGTGACGCTGACCATTAAAATACGTTCTGCGCATGCGTGAGATGTATTACCCTTCCATACCATGGGCGGCGGTAGTCACTATTTCTCATGGTTGGAAAAATCCAAACGGAAAGCTATTGGCTGGGGGCGGATTATAAAAACGTATCAATGCATTTAGCTATATTTTTCGCTCACGATGAATTCCCACCTGAAGTAAACCCTCACGTTCTTGACACGGTATCGTGAAATACTTACATCGTCATCCCTCGCTCTTGTAAGACGATTAAGGCAGCAAAGGCGTGCTCACTGTTTATCCGCATTTGTTTTACCGTTTGTGCTCCGTGCGCTGGTTCGCTAGCTAACAGCCAATCAGAGTCAACTCACGACGCCGATTCAACATGCTCAAACGTCCATAGACGCTTCCTGACGGGTTACGACGCTGCGACTGTGGTCCGACGTCGGATTGGTGTATCTAGGCCTAAAGAGTTTTCTAGATAAGATTTTTATTTATCTATTGAATAGAAAATAGTCAGTAGAACATTCCTCTGAACAATCTGAACCTTGCCCTCAGTTATTAACTAACATTTATAAGATTTTAAGGCCAGCATCCTCTCACTGTCCTGTTAAGTAAACCTGTTAATACCAGCAGAGCCAAAACAGCTGCAAAGGGCTCTCATTTAGTGGCATAATGCAATGGGGCACAGACTAAATTGCGGCCAAATAGCCGACAGACAAATCATCTCTACCATCCTGATCCATTTAAGTCAATTAATCCAACACCAGATCTAAGCACAGAGTCTTAAAGGCATTTGTTCATCTTCAATTTAGGTTAAAGAGAAAGATATGGTCAGCAGGAGAGTGAATCAATTACATTGCTCCAGTTTGTATTCAAAGTCAGACTATGAATATACGGACAGTAACGGCAGGTCTGTTTAAAACTCGTTTTAAAACATATTTATTGTGGGGGAATCTCTGTGCAAACCAAGGTGTTAAATAATCGCCATAAAACATGGAAATGTACACAGTCTTTTAAGATCAAAATCAACAAGTGTCCCAATGAGCTGTAACCATCGGACAGCTTCAGCCAATTGAAAGTCCTGTCAGGATATAACAAAAATTAGCATCAATAATGGTTATCAGATCGCACATCTTACATATTTTTATAGGGCTTGCTCTGCTTGGCATACTAAATTTCACTGTGGAACGTATGTGTCTTTCCTTTTTAATGTTGTAAATATGTGCCAGCTGTGGTAATAACCACACGTAATCTCCTAGTGGAATCAAGGAGCCACCTGGCATTATTCTCTGTCTCTGATTAAAAAAGAAAAAGAAAGGAGGCAGCGTTAGCTTGCCAGTCCAGGCTTCGCAGCAGCTGAGATAGCAGATAGCACATCGCTGGTCCTGATTGGCTGGAGACAGCTCCATGACCAAATTGCGTTTCTCTTGGCGCAGCTACACGGAGCTCGGATTGCACAGGTCACACTATCCCAATATCCACATCATCCACTTGTTGTAAAGCCTTTACTCCCCGCTGTCGGTGTGGGTGACAGACAGTACACGAGCCTTTTTGGATGGTTATTGTCTGAGACGCAGGATAACAAGACGGGACAAATGACTTCAAAACCTGCTTTCTTTGGTGCACTCATAGTGGAGCCATGTCGTTGCTCTGGAGAGGATTGTGGAGGAGATAATATTTCGAGTTGGAGCCAACGCCACAGTAGAGCTGCCTTTTAACAGAGAGATACACATCATTCTGACTCGCCCACTGTGACATAATCACCCTGCGGAGAGATGCAGGAAAGCTTGGTAGGCAAACCACCTCTCACTGCAGCTTGTTAAGAAAAAGGTGTCTTTAAGCAGTGCACGATAGAAACTCTAAACTCTTTCTCTCCCACTCCATGTGAACAATGTCTAGGTGAGTCATAGACCACCTTGGGCGATGTAAGTTACATTTTCATTTTCTTACGCGCTTTTTTAAGATCACTCTGCGCTTTTGACTTGGATGAATTTGCCATGAGGGCAAAGAAAACAAACTCAGCGGGATGTTAAATAATGCACTGATAAAAAGCAGTGACCCTTTCCCTTACCTCAACCCACACACAGCCAAATTGCCGACAGTACAAGACAGCAAAACAAGAAAGGAAACGCTAGCGATGCATTGAATTGTGTTATGTACTGTAAACAGTGTTTTGCTGGCTGGGCATCGACACCTTTAATGAGAGGAAAATAGTTAGGAGGAAGCAGGTCCTTCCTGTACCATGCCGGCAATTTGAGGAATATGACTCACTATAAAACAAATACTATAAAAAAAAGATCGCAGGCAGTACAACATTGATTAATGTCCTAGACAACCCTTATCCCAACACTGTGCACACACACATACGACATCTGATCTTTTAACTTGGCTCACGAGCGAGGTTACAGTTCACCAGTGCTGTGTGAAGCTGTTGAAGCTGGTTTAGAGTCATCATCTCTCTTTAACCACAAGAGCAGCTGGAATGAATCTATGGGGATTTAGGAATTCTCCTGCTCTTATGTCAATTGCAAGCATGAACGTCCGCCAGGCAGGAGGATCAATACAGCCACTTGTCCTGTGGAGGAATGAAGGGAGGGCAGGGAGTGCAAGTGGGTGAGTGGAAAACTGGAAATGGGGCAGGATAAGACTGGCATCCCAGCCAAATGACCTCTTCATTTACCCCCCCCATGCCTCAAAGGCACATTATGCACCCGACTAGCGCAAACAAACTAACTTTGTACTATATAAAGGAGTCTCAGACCTCCAAATCCTCGAGTCATGTTTGAAAGGGATGTGGCACGTTAAGTGGAATGTACTTTTGATGCAGACATCAGGCCTCAGGTTACTGGTACGTGTAATCCAAGCTTCTCCCTGCAGGGTTGAACAGGACTTCCATTGCAGAGCCAGTCACCTCGAGAAATACCTTCACTGCTCAGTTGCCTTTCTACGAGTTTATTTTCAGTTTAAGCGCCTCTTTTACATCGGATGAAATTCCTTTACATTTAGAAACCAGGGATGAAAAATGTTTCACGTTTTGGATATTGAACTTATTGGAGTGTGTTGGATTTCTGAGTTCCCCAAAACCCAATTTAAGGTAGACCAAATGAAGCACAACAGCTTCATCCAGCAATGCATCTGTTATTCTTCTGGTATACATCAGCTTTCCATAATCTTGAGGTTGGAACAGATCCGTTTTTTTTTTTTTTGGGTCACCACATGTACAGCATGTGCTAGCAATGGCATGACAATTCATCCATGTAAGACATTTCAAGTTAGGATCCCGGAAAGAAACCCTATTCCTAAATTCCGTATTCAACTAATCATATTTGGGTCTGTCTTACATTCATCCTCGATTGACAAACACACGCACCCACACCAATGTTCTTTTGTGACACAGCTGTTAACGCTCCTCTGCCATTTAAAGTCCAAAAGTGGGACCTAAAGTGGGAGTTTGAGGTTGGTTTGTTTTTGAAGAGGAGTCAATGCAAACATTTGTTTTCAAGAATATGTTCTATGCCAGCCCACTAGCTGAAACAGGGCATTCTGATGATTATTGCGTTTGTGGAATAAGTGTTAATCCACTTGTTTTTAGCCATCTTTGGGGGCGGCCATTTTGTCTTCTGTCAACTGAAAATGACATCACAACTGCTCACAATGACCAATCACGGCTCAGAATCAGAAAACAGGTCAACCGTGATTGGTCATGTGAGCAGTTGTGAAGACAAAATGACCTCCCCCAGAGATGGCATTTTGCTGCTTAATTTATATTCCACAAACGCAAAATGAATCAGAATGCCGTGTTTCAACTAGTGGGCCTGCTGGGAACATATTCTTGAAAAAAATATGTTTGGGTTGACTTCCACTCTAAGGAAACCTATGTGCCTGAGGAAGAAGAAACCCATCAGAAACAGAAGGCGTGACTGATGATGTGCACGCTTTGGCACACTACGCTCACTCGCACAGCCCTACGGCCTCCACGCTGACCTGTTAGATCGGTCTTAAGGAGCTTTGGTGAATATATAATCTCCACCTCGGGGGGGCGGAGGTGGGACGATGCTTGTCCCTCGTTTTCTAACAACTGGACAAGGCTAGCAACTGGACAAGACTAACAAGCAATGCGTAAGTGCTAATTGTCTCTGTAGCACTCTAGTCGTGGTTCAAAGAGACATTTAAACGTGTGGATAATATTTCTACCAGACATGATCAAAAAGTGAGTACAGAATGTAGAATTTGCTAGTAAAATAACACTGTAATGTGTTGTGCCCTTACTAGGAGGTAGCTTCATCTTATCGGTACCGTAAACTGTAATGCAGCACCTGCAAAGGAATTTCCAAACACTTAGGAGAGAAGGACGTATTTGTAGATTTATAAGGAATGGGGAGCGTTAGGTGGCAGAGGCAACAAGGAAATATTGTTGGCCTTGCCAAAAGTAGGCGGCGCATCAATTGCTTATCATATTCAAATTAAAATATAATGAAGCAAGTGAATGCAACTTTGTCTTACATACAACTCATTAAATTATGCAAGGGAGAAGAAAAAAAAACAACAAGCAAAGAATGTTCCCTGGAGCAATTATACACTTTTCTAGGGCTTGTTCGCGTTGGTAAGAATGAATATCTTAACACTTGTTAAAAGCTCTGTTATTCTTTGGAGTATCTACATACGAGCAAACTAAGTGAGCAAAAAGGATGTCAAGCCACATACGGGGGACAGCCGTTTTCTTTTCTGGTTTGTGGCTTCCAGTCAAGTTACCCGAGTGTGTATGCCTAATGCATTGCATAGGCATTTACTGGTGGGGGGGTACACAGTTAAACGTGTATTTGCCACATTTCACCTACACAAACCAGTCTTCTGTTCGTAAAACAGCTTCAAAAATGAAAATTCCAAGTCGCGTAGTCTGTATTTGCATACTTTCACCTACTCTAGCTTTTGTGTGTTCAAGCCAGGAAGTTAAATGGTCTTAATTAACTTCAATGTGAAAAATCAAGTTTGTTTTTTTCTTTAGTGCTTCTATGGCAAGCTCCAACTTAATGTTAATGACTGCACATTGAGAAATAGTCAGCATAACTCAGGTCGTTCTTGTCTATATTTGAATAAGAGATGTACAAACATTTGAAGTCAAGGCAGCAGCTTGTGTGCTCAAGTAGTCTTTTCTCATATTTAAGAGAATCCTTGGATTAGTAGTTGGTTTAGGCTCCGGGGCCTCTGTAGAGCATGTGACTCACTCAGAACATAGCGAAGAAGTGTGTTTGCATTTTATGTCTGCCAGTGTTAAAGAAGCATATGGAAGGATGAAGGAAAATCTACGTAAACATACGGGCGTTCCACATGAAAAGGGTGACCGTTCCATCCAAAAGGACCATGAAAACCCATTTTCTATTGGATAATGAACTTTCTCTTTCCACTCCTTGTATCAAAAATACTTCTCATGTACCAACAAATTGCAAGGCAGGGTAAAGTAGGACAGTGAAGCGATTAAACTCAAATGACACCTTATTCAAAGTGTTTTGTTTCTCTGTAACATAGTCAAAGAGTGACTATACCTGCAAAATGATTTTACCAGCTCCATGGTTTGGGTTTCAGCTATAACTGTTTTATACGCATGCTTGGGTCCATTCCAGCCTGGACTGCCCTGCTGACATTGTGAACCTGTATGGCATCCCACCCCAAGCCACCCACTTGCATGTAACTGGAAACGGAGTATGCTTTGCTCCAGCCCTAAAATGTCTCTCTGAGTATTCAGATCTCTGCCCATGCTGTCAGCCGTGATGACAAGAGCATGGTGGGATGCCAGTATCAGGAGGCAAACACTCTGCTTCAAAAAGGCCGGTGACTGCTGACCTATGCAGTACCTAGGGGTTGTTTAGAATACAGTAAATACACAAATTATCACTGATTTATAGCACATTTCATACACAACAAAACTTAATATGCTTCACATCCTGTAATTAAAAGTTCATTTAAAAGCGGTTACAAAAGAGATTTAAAAACAAAGGAAGGAAAAAAAAATGTTTCCTAAAATTACTCAGTGTGTACAGTGCAAGAACAGGATTTTTGAAAACATGATTTTAAAAATACTTTGAAGGACCTTAATCATAGGTAGGGAAAAAGAACATCGTTCGAACCTGGATTTAAAAGCATTCACACTTTATTGGTATGATTTGAATCTTTATTCATTCATATTATTCACTCAGATGAGAATGGATACCAGAAAATCTGGGGACTAGAGTTGTCACGATATTCAAATTTCAAACTCAATGTCAATACCCAGGAAAATACTTGATACCATTTCCATACCACGGGGCTAAAATACTGACAAATACTTTAAAAAGGCATTAAAAAAGCATTTCTATTAACATGAACAAGACTGGCTGGTTGGCCCTCCTGCCGCCGCCGCACTGGCCATACTACAGCGGGCTCGCTGTGAGTGCTCTCCTGCATAGCTGCCACAAACGATTATTTTGCGAGTCGATTAATGATCAACAGTAGTCGCGATTAGTCGACTTATTGGATCATATGTAAATCCCGGCGTAATTGCACCAGCGAGCAGCTGCTCTTATTTGACTTTCGGTAGCTTACAGCTTCAATTATTTAAGGTATGTGTACAAAAGAATAATAAAGACAACTAAGATGAAAGTACGTTCAACTTGTATTAAACTTTGCAGCTTGTACCAGCATTCCTGACATGTTTATAAATGATGGAGTAATTGAAATTGAAGGCGATACTGTGGCCTTCATTTTTTTGAGATGGGGAAATATTTAGTGCATTTTAAAATGGAACCAAAAAACTATAAACTATGCTGAGTTGTACTAATACTATGAAACTACCTATAAATACCAAAAGTACATACTGTACTAGAGCTGCACAATATTGGAAAAACATGTGATATAGATGTTGACTATAGCCATATCAATATTATTCCCATATTGACCATGTATCTAAAGAAATGTCATTTTTATTTTCCAATGAAAGAAGTGCATTTTTTTTGGTCAAATAAGCAAGCTCAGTGTGTTCTTAGCTAACTGATTTTAATTCCCCTAGATAATGTCCAACTATTGGGTGGGGCGATGTGCATTTAAGTTTGCATCTGACTGGTCGAATTCAGATAAAAGCACACAATTGAAAATTTCCCCACTGTGGGATCAATAAAGGCATTCTTATCTTATCAATTCCATAAGAAAATTGCATGTCTTTGCGATGTGCATTTTGCATAGGGCATTATCACGATATCGATATGTTTTCGATATATTGTGCAGCCCCATACTGTACATGCAAAAATGGGCATCCTCTAGAAGGCGTGCCTTAAACTTTGTCTTTCAAACTGTGTTTTGTCTTGACAACAAGACCCTAGAAGTCAGACCAATTCCATAATACTTTGATGTAATGTACCAAGACGATTAATACATGGTTCACTTAATGATTACGAATGCCATGTCTGAACATTTGCTCCGTGAGATGAACCACTAGCTTTACGTATCTAGCTAGGTACCTACTAGCAGGTAACCTGTTAGGAGACAGTAGTGATGGTTGTGCTTTGTGAAGTTTTCCAGCATGATAGGTTGGACAAAAAGGGAGAAGCTTTCGCAGGAATGAAGTGAAGCCAAGGGAAGAAACAGAAGACTCATTCCATGAAAACGCCCTTGTAAGCACAAATGACAAGTCTTGTTTAGGGTCATCGCTGCTTGGGGCTTGAGAGGCTAAATTTGATGCATCTCCTGAATTGTTTTCAGCAACATTGGTGAAAGGGGTGTGTGTCTGATTTGTGTCATAGACAAGAGTGAGAGCAGCCCAATTATATTCCCTGTGCCGCAAGAAGCTTCCAGCCCCCACCCATAGAGTAAGGCCTCTGCCATCGCTGCTTACTTTACATCTTATCACACTGCAGATGACAGCCATGTGGAGCCTTGGTCCAATTTGCTGTAATACATTGCAGAGCTTGGTGACCCACCTATCCATTTGACTTCACTTGGCAACATTGCAGATAGACATTTTTCACATTATTACCATCACATCATCGTAATTTCCCTGTACAGTCAGCGAATTGCAGTTGATGATGGCAGCCAAGCTCCCAAATGTGATTTGGGGGGAGGTTGGAGGTGGGGAAGTTCTCGTCAAAGTCAGCACATCCCAACTTAGCAGAAAATTAACAAGTTCCCTGGGCTCTCTTCACTGATGGGGCAAGACATGGCCTGCAGACACCTCTCGGCATGTCACTGTCACTAACATTTGGTGGACCAGAGAGAGAAGCAAACAAGACTCAATCCTCCAGGGTCCAAGGACCGACACTACACTATAACCTCTTTGTCCTCAACACCTTACCTAGTAATGTGGCATACACAACACACACATGCATATGATCACGCCACGTAGATATAGCCAAAACCAGCGCGATAAAAGCAGGATGAAATACATGTGAAGTATGATGAAATGGTCTGCGTTAGCCATAACCAAAAAGAAACAAGAACAACATGATACTTTATTCAATTGTCAGATTTAAGTCAAATGCTGCCTAGACAAAAATATGAAAAGCTACTTCAATTATACGGAGAAAGGGCAGTGGCTTCAAACAACTTGGTCAATTCCTCCCAAATGACCGTAAACATTGCGTGAATATACCACCATGCTGTTTATGTAGTTTACAAAGATGGGCATTCTGTCCCAGGGACAGAACGGTCTGTCGGTCCGGACACCCATCTTGAAGACGGAGGATGACGAGTTTTTTTTTGTTGTTTTTTTTTTAAAGACAGAGTAAGCAAGGACAGAAGTGGGTTTTCGTCCGTCCCTGTAATCATCCTTGATGTTTTGTGCTGGAATCTTTTAAAAATAAAGACCACCGTTCTCTTCTGCGATACCACAAAGTCGCCTTCATTAACTGCCTGCAACACTGTAGTCCTTTTTTTTCTTTTTCATGTGCGTTCCTTGCAGTAACATTGTACTCACAGGCATAGTCTGCACTTTAGTGGTGGGACAGATTTAATACCATGGATTACGCCACAGGATGCCCATTTCACTGACGAATGACAGAAACAAGCCCAGCCTGCCTTGCCGGTGTAATCCGGGATAAGGTATGTATGGGGCGTCGGAAAAAGGTGTCTAGAAATTGTATTTTGATAACCAAGTGTTAAGATTAACTTGTCCTTGTCTGGGACATCTCTATAGCGTAAAAATCTCTCCAAAATGTCATTCATGCTCATGCCAGTGCCGCCGTACGCTTGAAGCTATGACCTGGGAGTGGAAGTCTTTTGTTCTCTTCCTAAAATAACATTGCGTTATTCTGAAATAATTATTTTTTTATTGTGAAATAACACGATAAAAACTGAAAACTTATTGTGTTATAACCAGAGGTGGGCATTTTACTAAAATTTCACCTTCCATCTACAGCCGGGTTACACTTCCGCCGTCCGTCTATCCGCCTTCTTGTCCAGCAGGACCAAATAGTAATCGCCTATAGACAGGTCTGCCTATCATTTTGAACGGGCTTCCGTTAGAGTTTCCCTCAACCAACTTGGACCAATCGACACTAGCACCCCCCCACCCCCACCCGACAATATTTGAAAAGAAAGAGAGAAGAAAGAACGTGGCAAAGAAGCCACATCTCAGCCTGACTAAATGCGTCTCCTTTTAGGACCCAGAAGCTGTCTAAAAGCCTCAGCCGTGGCCAACGGTAATCGGAAGCGTCGTTGAGGCCATTGAAACCTCACCGCAAAAATAGACGATTACATAGACGTAAAAAATGGGCTTTCGACTTTACTTAGTTCGTCTATATTTTCAGTTTCCCGTCTATTGTTTATCGCCTACAAAATGGGTGTCCGTCATAGGCAGATCCATGGACCGGTCCGTTACATAGGCGGAATGCCCAGCTCTGGTTATAACGCTTTAAGTTTTGCAATAAAACGCAGTAGTATTGCATTTAAACGCAATCTTAAATATTCTTGTGATGTCCCCTGGCGTGCTCAGTAGTCCAGTTACCAAACGGTGGTTATGTTGGCAGCTAAATGCTATATTGTATGCCACTTAAACAGTTGTACCAGCCGGTAAGTGGATGTGATTAGGAAATTAGCCAGCTAATGAGCTTTAAATAATGTTTATGAATTATGAAACCTCTGCCGTTAACATCTCTTCCATGGCGTCGTGCATGGATTTTATTTTGGTGTGGGGGGGACGGGGGACTGATGAAATGTAAGGAAGGAAGTGCTTTAAAAGGCTGAGGATGGAGGACGATTTTTTTTCTGAATGAGGATGGATGGTCGATGACGGAAGGGTGCCCAGATTGCGGACGGAGGACGGACAAAATAGTGTATAATGGTGTAGAGCGCCCATCTCTGATACTGTATAGTTGTGTTTGGCCGCAATGTAGTGTGTCTATGTCCAAATTGTGAGGTGTTTTAAGACTTTATTGCACACAGTGAATGCATTTATATGTGTTCGATATTCTCATTAAAATGGCATTATTTTGTCCCGCTCCTCTGCAAAGTAATTGAAGCTTGTTTGGCCGCTGGAGAGAAGTGGAATAAGGCCCGCGCGTGGTCCTTTATGAATCAACTTCATAGTCGTGCACCACTTGCAGAGTCTCTTTTGACTCGCCGCTGCTGCCACAGTGCTAAATTGCACAGCTGTTCGACAATCTGTGGCGGTGTTAATTACCCAAATGTGAGCAGCAGCTCTTGAGTTACTCACTAACGAAGGGGACTGCTTTCCAGCGAGAGTGCCGTATGTTTGGTATGTAGGCCCATTTCCACCTAACGCTCCCCAGGCAGCACACAGACCATCACACACATCCGCATCCTGGAAAAGATGCATCTAATTAAAGCCCCTGACTCAAATCTGCTTACTAAGGGGGAAAATAACACGAGAGCCGGATTAAAAGACGATGAAGGAGGTAGGGTACGATGGAAGGCTTTAATGTGCCGCAAGTGAAACAGCTTAGAAGGAAATATGAGACCTCTCAATAGTGAGATCGCAGGCAAGGATGGAAAGAAATGCTGAACGTGAGACGATCAGTCGGCGTTTGTCAGTGTGATCCTTTAGGGCTTCCAATGGCTGCAGGCAGTGACAGACAAGGCAGGTTGGGTTCTGGAAAAGTGTTCTTCTTAGCTCTCTGGCTTGTAGTTCATCATTTTTCCACTAGTGCCGCATGTGATTCCATCCAAAACCAAATCACCCTAAATTGAAAACAAACCATGATGTGTAACTTTACTTAATGATTTGCAGCAGCTCCAGATAAGAGTGCCTTTTATCCCTCTAACAGTACAACATAACGGCAATGAGCCCTCTCCAGTGAGACACTGTAAACTGTTAATGCACTCCATTACACAGTACATCACCCCACTTCTTGCATGCAATGCTGAAAACAAAGATGTTAAGAACTCCCCTCATGAATCATACTTGATGGCTAAAAGCCTCGCTGCTGTGCACCACCCACCTCCGCTTCGACATGAGCAACACAGCCTGAAGTAGCTCTGGGAGAAGATTATATAATGAATGCACGAAGCTAGGTGTCACTGGGGCTTGTATGGTGCACAAAACGATGGGGCAATTAGGCCCACACGACACCTCGGGATGGCGTGATGAAGGACTCCTGGGCTTGTCTCCTCCGCCTCTGTTCCTCTATCATTAAGGTCTGAGCTGCCACATCTGGCTAATGGCACGTCTGGGGTTCCTGCTCAAACACTGTGCCATGCCGTGAACATTTAATTACGCCTCATAAAGGTAACAAAAGACATAGGCTGCTCCTGGGGAAGCACCGTTTGGAAATCGGAAGGGGAGACGGCACCAAGACAAAGGCAAGGAGCTGGACAGCTGCCAGGTTTACAGGTTGACCTCTGAAAGCAGCTTCAAAAGAGGCAACATTCACTTGAGTGTCTCCACATGTTCTTGAGGTTGGGCCCAATGAGCCCAATGAAAGGGGCAGCGCTGTACCTGAGATTCAAAGGACCTTTCGTTGTCTTGGGATACAAGGCAGAGCTGTTTTAAAGCAAGTAACAGATTTATCAGCTGTTTGAAGTGAAGACGTATTTCTTTGTTAGAGGGCAGCGAAACAGCAATAACGACAGCACAGGAAAATGATTGTAAAGTTGCCTGGCGGTGCAACTTGCTCCACTTCCTCTGTGTCTCACAGCAGCCAATGCAGGGAGCTCATCACACTCAGCCAAGAGCATGGAACACACATTACCCACCGACTGAGCGAGCGGCTGACCTATGACATCAGTTGCACCTGGAGGTATTCAAAAGAACTTGGGCGGTTGAGATTTCGAGCTGAGAGAAAATTAAGAAAAAAAAGAGCCCCGGGTTTCGAAGGGAGCAGATGCACATGTTTAGGAAATATCGACGCATGGGCACAGAGGACAGACAAAAGAGCTGTGGCTCATTGTCACAGTATGTCAGATGGCAAACGCCGCAGAAAATATTGCTGGTCACTTCCATTGGGACCACCGCATAAACCCCCTGCTGTCCGGTGCAATTAATTCACACAGTCAGGTTCGAAGGAAGTGTCATGCAATATAAAAAATGTGGGGAGGGGAGGATTTTGTTTTGCCAACACCTCCATTTCCCTTTACAGCTGCTTGCCTTGAGCATCTCTTTGCGTTATTTATAACCTTAAATGTTAAAAACAGAGACGTCTCTGCAGTGTGCGTTAAAAGAAAGCCTGCCAAATGCATCCTCCTCTGCTTTTGGGTGTAGGGGAGGGGGGTGTTTTATGGCAAGTCCCTTGTCAGGACTGAGATGTAGATCCAAGTGCCACAGGGATGTGCATAAATTCTCCATCTCCCACTGTGGACCTCAAAGTGGTGGAGCTCAGGGAGTGTCCTTGAAGTATCACATCACTTGCTTGGTGTCATCTGTTATATAGTAATGACATGTCCTCGGAAGAATCCACGTCTCTCGTGGCTCATAAAAGTCTTTCTGAACGGCGAAATGACTGGCTTCCCTGTCAGATCATTGTGTAAAACAAAACAAAACAAAACAAAACATAAATTACAACATATAGAATGAATGGTTTAATCTAGTTCTAGGAACAAACTTCTTGAACCAACACATTCAGGTTGAACGTAAGGTGCACTGCGGAAAGTTCACATCAAAACCAAAATATGAAGGGACCAAACAAGTATGAGAAACAATGTGAATAATGTTCCAGTAGCCCAGTGCTGGCCCCAAAAGACCTGCAGAATGTTAGGACTGTTGTTTTTGAGTCCACAAGCACAACCCCCCTTCCATAACTCATGAAGCCCCTCTCACAGGCCATCTTAAGTCTCCGCGTACAAGCCAATTTGGATAAGCTCCACATTTTAAACAGGTCCAGTTGGGATTTACAATATTTTTGGGATGTCTTCACCTAAGCATAGTTTTAGCACAAAATGCATCAAAAATTTTTAATGAAATGGATTTTACAAAGTATTTCAATGTATTTGATGACGACTGTAGTCCTCGTGTCTCCCAAATGCTCTGTATTTTTAACCTCTCTTGTTTTTTGTTGGTCTGCAAAGTCAAACAAAATCTCAATTTCTTCCTCTATCTGGCAACCAGACTTCAGGTAGCACAAGGTATTAGTCACATGATGCTGGGTTTGTCATGTCTTCCCCAGCTGTGATCTGCCCCAACTCTTCCCTTACAAATAGCTGGAGGATTTTTCACCCGCTTATCACATTTGCCAAGCAGGCCTGTTTCTTATCAGCTTTCCGCTAGAGATAAATGGGTTTTTGAAGACGGGAATAAGAGCGGTTTTTGCAAACTAATTCCAGAGTCCCATCTGCGAAAGATTACATATAGGTGCTGGGAGGCAGACAAATATACATATTTTAATAAGTAAGTGCTAGGAGTATCAGGTTAACTAGTGATTGGTATAACAACATAATTTGTCCCTTATGCCTATAAGATGTAGACCTAACAGGTAATAAGAAGTGATAATGGACTGTAGAACGTTACGTATGTGGTGACTTTGTTATTGACCCCATCAGTTACACTGCCTCAGAATTCAGAATGCAATAAAATCAAGTTTAAGACTATAATGCAAATTATTTTTTAACTCTTTAAGATAATCACGTAGCAAATAAATGTTACGATATAGATGGTGTTCAATGAAAAGCATTTATCTAAATATTTCCATTCTCTTTTTTCTTGTGAAACATCTTGCTTATTTTTTTTTTTGGAGGGGGGTGTTAAAAACATGCAATTTTGTCAGTACAGCTAGACCATACTCTTCTAATAACATTATAATTCTACGTTCCCATCTCACACATTCCAGAAATTTTGTAACAATATATTTTACAGCACAAATGATCGATTACAACTATTTACACTATGTTATTGTAAGTCGAATGAAAGATGCTTAAAAAAAAAGTTAAAATGTACATTATAGACATTGCTGTCTGTGCTTGTACGGCGAAATATAAACCCAATATGCTATGCTAAAAAGACAGAAAAGAACAGAGTCAGGGCATTGACACAGTTTAAACAACACTTAACAGTCTCAACGGAAATATCACAATAATACTCTTAGAGAACAAAGTAGGACAAAGTCTAAACCCGCAATTATGTGCGATAAAGCCCTACAGGATTATGCTGTGATTGTTATTTTCAAACTTGAAAACAAATAACTCATTGGGTGTGGTTAGTGGGAGATTAGCAACTCAGTGACCAATATATTAAGTAGCAATATAATATAATATAATATAATATAATATAATATAATATAATATAATATAATATAATATAATTTAATATATTATTATAATATAATATATAAACACCTGCATTGCACTAACTGACCTTGAAGGCAAATATTTTGAGAATGTGTATGATTTTAGGTGTATGAATGCATCATTATAATCTGCACGGTATGACTAACCCTGATGACCGATCAAAATTAAATGTACACACTATATATATATATATATATATATATATATATATATAGTGTGTATATTTGATTTTGATTATATATATATATATGTGTGTGTGTATGTATATACATATATATATATATATATATATATATATATATATATATATTATATATATATATATATATGTGTATATACATACACACACACATATAAAAAACTCATTGTCATCACCATCACGGAGTGGTGAGGGGAGTGAAAAAAATGAAAGGGATTTTTTTTTTTCTTTTCAAGAAAATTACGCAGATTGCGTCTTATATTTACAATCACGTGTACTACCAAGAGAGTTAAGGCGAGTGAATTAAAATCGATCAGAAAAAAACAAAAGAGGATCTCTTGTAAGTGAGTTTTGCGATTCCTTATCCGCACGTATTCTTTTCCGCCTTGAGAAGCGGCGTTGACAAAAATCTGCGGCAGCCACCAACGGAGACCGCGTAGAAAGGACAACAATCACCACAATGTGCAAATCATGAAGATTAATTGGAGGGGTACATCGGCAGTCTATTTTAGATATTAAAGCTCAAAATATGAAAGCTTATTGTACTCCGACGAGTACAATAACACGAAACCTTACCGAGTCCAGCGCGCTGAGAATGGTAGTGAAGGATATCCAAACCACCCAGACGACAGGGTATACGAACGCGCAGTCATGAAGAGGTTCAAGCAAACAACGAGGGATTAATCCGATTTGGGCAAAATTGGGAGGACTGTTCGAAGGTCGGACGATGAAAAAATAAAAACTATCAACCGAAAAAAGTGGTGCCTTTCGTCCGTTTCTCAAACACGAAAAGACGTCAAAGAAACCGTTGAAAATAAAAAAAGCACAATTCCTCTTTTTCTTTTTACTTCAAAGTTCTGCTAGCAATACAAACTGGTCTGAAAATGACACCGTGGATCTGGTCCAGCCTCAAGGTCTCCTGTCCAGGCCAATCCAGTTGGGATAGGCAAACACGCCGATGACAGATCGTCCGCAAATAGACTCCCCAAGTCGGTCTCAATCAGACAAAATGACGCAGTGTGCATCCAGTAGAAAAATAGATGACGCCATGTTCATAGTGGGTGTCACTGGACCGGTATCCACAAGGTCCAGGCGCCATGGATCACACATGGAGTCCTGAAAAAAACTAAATCCACAACGCGCTCTCCCACCGACTTGAGCTCAGCGACGGTGAGAGACAGACGACTAGACCCGGCTCCGCGTCAGAAACTGTGTGCGCGCTCGAGGGAGGTGAGTGAGAGAGAGAGAGAGAGAGAGAGAGAGAGAGAGAGAGAGAGAGAGAGAGAGAGAGAGAGAGAGAGAGAGAGAGAGAGGAGAGAGAGAAGAGAGAGAGAGAGAGAGAGAGAGAGAGAGAGAGAGAGAGAGAGAGAGAGAGAGAGGAGAGAGAGAGAGAGAGAGAGAGAGAGAGAGAGAGAGAGAGAGAGAGAGGAGAGAGAGAGAGAGAGAGAGGAGAGAGAGAGAGGAGAGAGAGAGAGAGAGAGAGAGAGAGAGAGAGAGAGAGAGAGAGAGAGAGAATGCAAATAAAGACTGGAAAAGACCAGAGCAATCACTGCCCGATCGCTTGATCTGATTACAAATGTGGATTTTTCCCCCCCTTTCTACATTTCTAGGTATTTAGTCATGTAAGACTTGCTGGAATGAATCATTTGCAGTATTATGTTATTTTGTATTTTACAAAGAAATATGTGTCTGTTTTAAAAAATACTTAATCCAGATATATTTTGGGGTCAGATTTAAGCCATTTTACACTTTTACTGAAAGAAAAAAAATGTAATCATCATTCTGTCACACTGAAATACATTTCAAAATGTCATTCTATTATACAGGTGCTACAACGCTTGCATACGCTTGGGCTGTTATGGGTCTAATTTGACATGTAATCAGGGAAAATGGTGGTATTCGTGGGAATCCTGAAACTGCGAAATTGAACATGCCATGAATGTGTCAATTCTTTGAATAGTGTTCAAGAGGACGCGTGAAGCAGTAGAGAACTGCAGAGCTGGGGATCATCTACGGTATTTTCCGGACTATGTCGCTCCGGAGTACAAGTCGCACCAGCCATAAAATGCATAATAAAGAAGAAAAAAACATACATAAGTCGCACTGGAGTACAAATCGCATTTTTGGAGCACATTTATTTGCTAAAATCCAACCCCAAGAAAAGACATGTCATTTAGAATTTAAATGACAAACAATTGTAAATAAAAATAGAATAGAGACAACAACAGGCTGAACGGTATGCTTATGTTATGTTTCACAACACCCCCCCCATAAATGTGTCCATATAAATATAAATAATAAAATAGTGTGTTTAGTACACTTCATTTCCACCGAGCTACGATGGCAACATATAGCTAACATTCACACATGTAGAATTACAAGAAAGTTACGGTAATGTTGCAGAGAGTTAGGACTGTATGTGAATTTGGGGGGATTCACTGAAGCGCCTCATCCCAACAGTCATTCAAATCAAAGAGCGTGACCGGACACAGTGATAGGGAACAACATGGTTTTAATCGTACTCCAATCCATTCCACAGAGCTCAACAACTCGCTCAATCCCGGCGCGTACACAACGATGAAAACGGCACGCATCTACCGCTAACGGCTATCGGCTAACAGACTTGAAACGTCTCGAGTTAGGACTCCTTAGCTGTCCAACAATATGCCCGACATAAATCAAAGTAAAGAAAGGCCCGAAAACATTCCTGGTGTAAAACACTCAAATTAAACAGTAAACCAATGCCTGTATAAACGAAGCACTAATGAGGAATTTACAATAGGTAGGATAACTTTAAAGCCACCAAAATGGTCGTAGATCGATTAAATAAGTATTTCATTTATCGCCGACCATGTAGAATGTTTCCAAGTCTCCAAAAGTATTTATATATTTGGTCGTAATTATCTCTTTGTTCGTCTTCTCCGCTCTCCGCTCCGTACGTGTGTGCGAGACCACAGGCATGGCAAATTGTCTTTTTATCATGCTATTTTATTTACTTATTTAACAAAATATTAGATTTAATTGTTTAAATTATTCATGCATTTTAATAGCTTTAAGGATTTATCTTCATGTTTCTTTATGTGGGTTACAATAACATGTGAAATTATATACAGGTAAGAATGTGTTAATAATTTCAGACATAAGTCGCTCCAGAGTATAAATTGCACCCCCGGCCAAACTATGAAAAAAAAAAAGTGACTTATAGTCCGGAAAATACGGTATTTCCCGTCTCCATATTTAATCGACCCAAGTGGTTCCAGTCGGTCCGAGTCAGCTCAGAACGGACTTAACGTGTAACACGTCACACGCAGGTGCCGCACTCCTCACACGCAGCCGAGTAGGGAAAAAAAAAAGAGAAAAGAGTGTTGTTTACCTTACCGGTCCCAAAGACGCAATGACATGTGCCCCGTATTGTTTTTATTTCACCGATCACCATGCTCTGCGTGTGCGTATGCCTGTTGTTTTTGTTTGATATTATTTCTTGGTTTAACGGCGTGTCTACTCGTGCGGTGCCTGGTTGTGACGTGCAGATTATGTTCTCGACGCTGATTGGTTGTTGGCGACGAGGGATTGATTGGGACCACGTGGTTGATTAAATATGCAGGACGGAACACGGTGGCGGTTAGGCGATGCCCAACCGGAATTTTCCATCGGAATTGCTGATGGAAGCCCGTTTTCAAATCAGAGGCGGACCGGCATATAGGCAGGTACTATTTTTTTCTTCCCCGAAAAAAAGGCGAATGAGGGACGACGGAAGTAAATGTGGTGCAGCGTGTCGGGGCATTTCGACAGCGGAGTGATTTGGTCAGAGGTAGAAATACAGTATTTGGGGGAAATGATGAGGCGAGGCTTTTTCGATCTCATTTCAAGGAGACGTCACTAAAGGTGACATCACGTCATAACCGCGTGTAAAAAATGAACCGATCGAGCCGTGGCTGAATTACTCCTATCACCATAAATGTCCACTTTATGCTTCATGTTTCAAGTGGGATTAAATTAATATAAAACACAAAGTCAATACTGTTACTTAAAACAACTGCAGAGTCGCTGTCAGCACTGATCCCTCTGCCCGCGCGGAGTGCATTATGGGCTCCTGACGTCAAAGTCGGATGTATGCGACCTGGAGGGTCAGACGGCGGTCGCATTGCAAAAAAAATCCGATAAGTATCCAATATAGGACCACGTATGAAAGTGGCCAAAACGTTGACTTATTAAGAAGACATGATGCACGTTTTGAGACAAATAACATGCACTTCAATCGGACAGTTCTAATTTACTTTCCCAAGCCATGCGGAGCCGCAACATTAGAATGAAAAAGCCGCATGTGGCTTCAGAGCCGCGGGTTGCCCACCCCTGTTGTAGGTCAAAGTAAACCTGGAACAGACTGTTTGCGAATGAAAAATGAACAGTATGTAAGGGTAAAGATCTGCTCCTTCACACTGACAAAGTCATTCCTTTAATGCCCTCGGTTATGAGGGCATTTCCTACAACATAAGCCTTGTGGTTATTGTATTCTCATGACACACTTAAATTAATCCAAAATGAAGTTCAACGAAGTGAAATTGAATTGGCTGGCCATTACACATGCAACACCATTTAGATGTGTGGCCTCCTCTGCCAGTTTGAGACAAGAATGCAAGCCTTGTACTTATCTTCCTGCTGATTATGATTAAGAGTCATCCCAAGTCTTCAGACTTGAAAAAAAACGGACGCAAAGAGGGGACACAGAATAAGATGATGAAGTTTGGTTTGAGTTCCGAATTAAAGAATTTTCTTTGACGCAATACTGTAAATAGGTTGTTGGTCTATAAAAATTGCATCATGCCCTCTGGTGTTCCATTGTTTTTTGCTGGACTAAAATCACAGCTTTCTACAAAAAAGAAACAATCAAAGCTTCCCACTTAGCAGAGATGGCCATTTGACCCTTTTTTTCCGGTCCGTCCTCCGTCCGTGACCTGGGTACCCTAACGTCCTCATCCCTCCATCCTTATTCATAAAAATAATTGTCAATGTGGCTTATTTCAGATTTTTATTTTTATTTTTTATGTCTGACGTCTGAACGTCACATTTACGATTTTCTCAAATCTGTGGCACAGACCAGAAACACACGTCTGTCTGACGGTTGGTGAGACGCAGCGTGGTGAATCTAAAATCTGATTGGTTAAAAAAAAGGACAATGATTTCAACTGTGTGTGCATTGCAACACATTGAGGCAGAAATCTGATTGGACAAAAAAACAAAAAAAACACACACACAGACACACCCCAACAACTGGAAGCTGAAGAGCCAAGACACACACTATAAAAATATGTCAAGAGACTATTGGAAATGAATTATTACTAGTTCACATATATTTTACACGTAGGTCCGTATTTCTGATTGTGTTTGGGCCAACAGAGAAGGTCTTGAAGGCCCTGATGCACGGCACTACTATGCGTAGCTCCCATGCTAGATGCCCATCCAGTATATACCCCTTGTAGGAGGGCTGGGTGTATTTTGTGCTCCAGCTTTCAGCTTCATGTCCACTCAGTATTGACACTAATGCTACCGTCCTCAGTCAGGAGAACACTTAATCTCTCGTAAGACTGTGCTTACTGAGTTGATCTTGAGGCCTGATCCAAATATGAACCTTGTGGAAATAGCCTCTGGTATAGAATACCTCCTTCCTCAGCAGCGTCCGAAAATAGAAGTGTGTACACTAACGAGGGGAGACAGAATTATCTCAAACAGAATGAATGGTAATAGGAAATGTTAAATCATATCAATATTCTTCGCAGTGCATAGTTGTTGCTGCTTACAGCTCACCAAACTGTCCATGAAATGTTACACTTAACAAAGAGCATTACCTCAATTGAAGTGAACAGTATAACAACTTTGAATTACTTCAAATACAAAGTTATGCAAAGGCACTCAGTTGTAGATAGTCGGAAAAGTAGCAGAGATGTAGCTATTTATCCATTTTCTATATTGCTTATATTGTGCAAGGTCATGTGGTGCTTTAGTCTACCCGAGCAGACTTCAGGCAAAAGACAGACGACACCCTGGACTGGTCACCAGTAAAGAGCAACATTTCACAATCACATTCATGCAGTCACTGAGCGGGCACCAAAGCCAAACTGCTTGAAAGGAACTCATGCGTGTGATATTAGCAGGAATTTACTTGGTGAGACATTGATATTTCTAGAACATTTCACTTTGCTTTTACTGCATCTTAAACACTATGTGGCGTTTACCTTAAACTAACAGTTTCAAAATCATTTGGATGGAACATGTGTCGCAATGAGGACATAAGGCAGACTAGCATGGCCATGGATATGCTACAATGGCTGAAACAAAAAGTAATACTTCGCAACTGTTGGAGAAGTTCTAATCTGACCAGTGTTGTGTACAATTACATTTTAAGGCCAGGCAATATACATATTTTATATATTTACATTTATATTTACATATTCTAGGGCTAGAAACTGTTTATTTGGACCCCGGCTATCTCCACTTTGAACCCTGAATATTCTAAGTAATGAGGGCTGAGAGGCACAATATAGACGTCACTATGGGAACTGAACACAATCATGTTTGACTCGATTGTATTTCCGCAGATGTTGTAAATTCGATCTGTAGAGGATTTTCCAGAATCAATTATTTATTCATTACATATGTTCAAGTAGCATAGTCTAAAAATGTGAGAATGAGTACAATTGTCACTGACTACCATCGTTCAATATGGACAATACTGCATTTCAAGGTCAACCATTCGACGCACTGGCACACTTCAGATTACAAGCAGTGCTACTGCGAAAAAAGACGCGAATTTCAGACAATGACAGACTCAGGGGATGTAAGCTAAAGTTTCGATGCGTTCTCAAAACATAGCAGTGGCTGAATACTATTAACAGGGTGGGTAAGTAGCTCTTTTATTCTGTAGGCATATTTCCAAACACATTGCATAGAAAAGGTATCCAGGCAGGTTGTTCAGAAGCTTTGTGGAAATAGTGCTCATCAAAGCCCTCTCAACAAATGTTTCTGAAGGTTCCAGTTCGACATGAAAAGTCGTCCTGATTGATCGAGGCTATGTAGAACAAAAAGCACCCTCCACCAGGCACATTAAAAATGAATTTTCTCAGTGATTCAAAGGGCTGCGCTGCTGGGGCAGAGGGAGATGAGAGCTGCTAACATGCTAGTTTGCCTCAGGAGTGCCTCTAGCATCACGTCCCAGATGATCCATCCATCAGCCTTCAAGCTTGCAGAGGTGAGTGACTGTTTGAAGGCTCTCCTGGCTACTTTATCCGGAGGCTCAACAATCCAATATTGGTTGTTGCCAAAGATAATTACTCTCCATTGATGCTAGGCTACCCTGGGCTAGCTGCAACCATTTGCATCGCTCAACGCCACTGATCGATCAGGGAGGAAAAGCGGTTGGGAGCTGATAACAGTGTATAAATTGACCAGCATTTGTAGGAGGGATGTTAGGCTCTCTCTGGCTTTCATTCTCAGACACCCCCACCTGCTACTGGCCTCCCCTCACCCATCCCTTACATTCAGTGAACAAGCTAAAGAATGGCTTCCACTGATAGAATCAGCAAGGACATTGCTGTCTTTATTCTTCCACCAAAAGCATGGATGTGTCACCTTGACATTCTTTATCTTCCTTGCAGCAAAGGCAAGAGAAAATGTGAAAACGAGATCCTGCATTTGATACACCATTGTTTATGGACCTACGGATTTCATTTCCCCTCCTCCTGTGCTGTTTGGAAGATTGACAGAGGCTAAAGCTACACTTAGCTGTTCATGTTGAGTAAACATACATACAAACAGATGCCACAGTCTTGTGTGGTATTTTGTCTCAGTTGTATCAATAAGGGTATAATTTTCACAGAGATAGCAAAAGATGTAACTTGGAGCTTGAGAGAAAAAAATAGGGAAATTATCCATCCATCCATTTTCTACCGATGATCCAAGGTTGGGTCGCTGGGGCAGCAGGGAAGCTTAGACTTTCCTCTCCCCAGCCACTTCTTCCAACTCCTCCAGAGGTTATCCCAAGCCAGCTGGGAGACATAGTCTCTCCAGTGTGTCCTGAGTCGACCCCTGGGCCCCCTGCGGGTGGGACATGCCCAGAGCACCTCACCAGGGAGGTGTCCAGGAGGTATACTAACCAGATGCCCGAGCCATCTCATTTGGCTTCTCTCAACGTGAAGAGTAGGAGTGGCTTGACTCTTGAGTCCCATATGGAAGAGTGAAATAAGCAAAGTCATTCATTGGCACTTAGCAGGGTGCCTGTAATCACATGTGCTGGTATGCCTTACTGTAGGGTTGCTTTTGTCAGGGACGGACTTGTAAGTTGCACCAAAATTCCAGAGGCATGCGGCACAAACAACGCTTGGCGAATAATAAGTGAACACTCAAAGCAATAATCTGAGCCATCTCACTCTCTGTTTGAGATGTGAAACATAAAATGAAAAACAAGTGATATTTTCCCCCTGTAATAAAAATTCCATTCCTTTAACAAGATAAAAGTGAATTGTGCTCCTACTCAGAGAGTGTGAAAGACGTTTGGAGATGAATTTTTCATGCACATTGATAATTCAGTACAGACTGGCACCGGTTTATTAACATTCTATGACTTGCTCTCTGAGAATAATAACTCTATAATCTGAGGCTCTTTGGGTGAAATCGCTGTAACTGTCAGGGTGTTTAAATTCATAACGACCGTAGAGAAACAGCCCATTAGGATACGGCAAAATTCTGATGAAAATAAAGATAAACTGGGCACATGGTGAAACGGTTAATGTCTGAGTGTGCAGTAAGTCACCACAAGATGAGGAACGCTAGCTAACAGATGAAAGTAGATAACAACGGCTAACATTTTAAGTCTGAATCAAAATAACAACTCCAAGGTAATCTCTCTATACTCCTTGCATGACAGGGAATCTTATAATCAAGAGAAAACAAACCATGGTCTTAATATTTCCTGCCATCAGAAAATCCAGTGTTGCCAGCAGAGTGATCTGAGGGTTACCATCACAAAGACTTAATCCACTAAGAGGCACATGCAAGGTCTCGAAAGTGCATTTGTTGCACGGCCTGAGGTTTAACAACTGACATTATGACTCCATATCTCATCATTACCCCACAGCATGACAACACAGCTGAGAAAGGGGTCAGTTTGGGAGGGTATAGAAGTGCTGAAAGGAAGAGCGACGACTGAAACCGTAGAGAACATGCAGTCCACGAGTATTTCCTGCAGATAGCATTTTTGTTTTGCGATATGCTTGCTGTGGACACTGAAAGGGATTTCAATAAAATGAGATATAGTTGTGCTTAGAAGCTACATTGAGGATCTGAATGCGGATACAAGAAGTCACAGCAAAGCGCCAGACTGGAGTGAGACATGGAAATGCACCTGCGCTCATGAATGCTACAAGGTTAGCTCTTTAGCCTCAAATGTCAAAGGATTTACAAGAATACAAGAGGCAGATGCTTTGACAGATTTATGGTAGCTGGGGGAGGGTCTCTTGGTTTCCCACTGCATTGCACACTAACTCTCTACAGTGTTAGGGAAGAGTATAATAGGACCCCTTGAGGAAAAAATGTTGGGAGGGAAAAAAAAAAACAACCAGGCGTAAAAAAAATGACAAGAACAACAAAATCTGATTGCACCCGATGCCTGATTAACATATCTTTTCACCAGCAGAGGATGCCACTGGTTCCAATTCAGTCAGACACAGCTGCTGGGATTTTCATTATGACTTTATGATTCAATCAATTATCTCTCTAAAAACTATAGCTTAATTAACTCCATGCACCAGCAGTGGCTTTTTTCAAAGAAGCCATTCAGGAGTAGAAAAAAAACAAAATGGCTGCTGTCTATCACCAAGGTTAAAATACAAGATGGTGGTGGCTAGATTAACGATGCCTGATGCAATTTTATTGCATCATGTTTTTCTCTTAAGGGATTCGGAACAGGAATATGGTGCTCTTCGTTATATGTGTGTACAATAATCCCTCGTTTATCGCGGTTAATGGCGAACCCCCCCGTGAAAGGTGAAAAAACGCAAAGTAGAGGTTAACTTATTATTATTATTATTATTTTAATTTCATAGTGATTTTAAAGTTTTATTTTGCCATTGCAACCCCCCTGCTATGGTTCTAAATACTTGTTATACAACAAATTTAACTTAAAAAAATGCAAAATGAAGAATAAATACTAAGCTGCAATCTTTGAGAGGAATGTGGGCTTGAATCTCGGCTGCGGACGATTACGACGGAACGTTTGCTAATATCTACGTTAAAGTTTTCATTTTTAATCATAAAATTGACTTACCTTAACTAGAATGAGGTGGTGCATTTTATCTAAAGGTACAATCCTGGTGCAATGCACTTTTTAAACGCTTGTCGTTGTTGTGTGCAAAGCGATAGTGTCACTACTTCTGCTGCTGTTCTTGTCGCTTCTTCGTTGCCTCCTTCTTCTTTTAAAATGAAGAAGTATGGTCGTTGGAAGTAGGCATGGCTTAACTTTCTCTTTCCACAATAACATCAACAAGGACCTTTGGATAAAATGTAATTTTAGTTGCGGGATTCTAGTTAAGGTAAGCTGTTTTAAGACAAACTTTAGGCAAAACAAAAAAACACTTTAACATTTTATTTGCCGATGTTTCCTCGTCCTTGTGTTGAGCACGTCGTGCTCGCCGGGAAGCTGAGCGCTCACAACTGTTTACTATCCGCAAACTAACCGAACGGCACATTTGAATAACATTATGCGTTTCCGAACAGAACGTTGTTCAAAAGTGCTGTTAGTTTGTTAGCGTAGATGAGACTAGCAAGAGGCTGCGATGATGCGCAGCCAATCAGCTCACGGGATAAATCCACTGCTCTCGTTGGTTGATCTTGCGCCGGGAACTAATCACGCTCCTTTTATGAGTGCCTGTGGGTATGTACAAAGCCTCAGAGTCAACTCATATTTTTGAAACAATGCGTCTTTCTGCAATATGGTTGTACTTTTCATTTTTATTTTTTGATGAATACTTTTTGAAAACCCGCGATGCACCGAGGCTGCGAAACTTAATCCACGAAGTGGCGAAGGATTACTGTATATGGCATTTATTTCTCACTGATTTTTGGGCCTGATTTGACATTTTCTCATTTTGAAACTGTATTAGGTAACAAGGCACAGATTTATGGGTAAAGAAAGGTTCTTAAACTTTAAATTGGTAAAGAGTAATTATCCTCTTGAGGCCCAAGGTAATTCCCAGTTGCTAAATGTGACACACAAAACACGAAGAGAAGTAGTTGGGTAATTTAATAGTATCTCAAGTCAGGAGTGGAAACAAGCTATCACTTAGTATTGGTTAAAATAATCCCTTTTGCAAAATACAAATCAGAAAATAAATTAGTTGAAATTGAATTAGGAATGCAATATTATCTCCAAATATAATTTTCACCAGTTAGACTTTTTTTCTAATGTAATTAAGGGAGAGACGCCAGCCCTGCAATGCAGTCACAGTCTACCGGTATTAGGAAAAAAACTGGAAGAAAACAACCTACACGTCTGCAGCTGTAACGGCAGTCAGGTGAAGTGAGGATCCTGCCGGGCCAAGTGCCAAAGATAAAACAAATCTACAAACTACATAGTTGGCAGGGTAGAATTTCATGGTCATTAAATAAGCTATGAGCATCCAAACCCACCAAATGAAGTAATTCACTGAAGTCAGCGTATAAATGAATTTTGTGAATCACGCTTTTCATCCCGTCACTTTATGAGGGCTCATGTTTGGTACCTTGCTGAAGAAAACTTCATTCATTCTAAATGCTTCAAATGCAGAATTTTACATATTAAAAGACCAAAATAACAAATAAAATATTTAATTTCAACATACATTTGCCAGTATTTATTCCCATGACATTACCATTTGGACAGTAAACATATTGGCCTACATACTTTATATAAAGAGTACATTTAGTAAGAAATCATAAAATTAATTCCACTTTAAAAGTTGTGCACGCATAAATACTGTCGAGATGCACTCCAAAACAATTGTGAGACAGCAGCAGCACAACCACAAGTGTGGTGAATAAAACCTGGTTAAAAGAAAAAGAAAAAGGTTTACATGAAACTCATAAAACTACGAGAGGTGGTCATTCTGTCGGATTTTTCCACATGTGAAATATGTGCCTTGGCTTAATAAAGGTTGGGAAACACCGTGTTAGATGATAGACGGGAAACTTTCAAAAAAAAAAAAAAAAAAGTACACACGGAAGTGGATTTTCGTCCGTCAGTGTTATCATCACTAACTTGGACAAGTCCTGACAAGTCCCGACAGTCCATCATTGACGGACGCCGGTTTTGCTGACAAGAGACGGAAACGCGATCCGCCTGTTTTGCGTGTGTTTGTTATGACTGTAGCCAGTAGGCTTACTTGAGTAGACTGCATTGACAGTATATGTACAGTAGGTGGGGCTATGCACAACAGAGAGAATCATGAGTTAGTCAGGTTGTAGGGCAACAACTTATTTATGAGCTAAGAGGAAATAAAGTAGCTTTGAATACAGAGACAGTTTTGCAGAGAAGTTCTTGTGAGTTCAGGTTTACATTTCTATTTTTGGAAAGAGAAGGGTTAGGAGGCTGTGAAACGGTATTTTGCAGCCCCACACTCCTTTTCAGAAGGTGGGTGTAATGCACCAAATGTTTTTTGCCAACCGTTCAAAGACAGAAGAAGAAGAAGAGACAACGTCAAAGAAATTTATTGTCTTGGCAACTTTATTACAGTTTGCACAAAGACTAGGAAGCATTTTAATCCACCAGGATTGTACCTTTGGCAGCAATGTGACACTGGATTTCTGGTTAAGGTAAGCAAAAATTTTAAGTAAAATTTTTAATTTAATTCTAATTTTAAGTAACATTTTTAAGCGGCAGCAGCGGCAGCAGGCTCACACTTAATTCGATAGATTGGCAAATGAGTGTTGAATATGTGAAATGTTAATTTGTTTTTTTGTTTGTTGTTGGATGACTTATTTTTGCTCCATGTGTACAGCACTTTGGATACAGAGGTAGTTGTCATAGGCTAGGCTCACACCGCAGGTCTTAATGCTCAATTCGGATTTTTGGAAAAAAAATCAGATTTTTTTGTGTAAGCGTTCATATTACATTATAACCTCAGTCTTGTCTGCTATATGAACACATCATATGGGCCCACATGCGCAGAAGAGATGACGTCACTCCTGACGTTGTGTTTGCAGAAGTAAATATGGTCCAGCGTGTCGGGGCATTTATACAGTGAAGCGATTAGGTAGGAGGCAGAAATAAATACAGTATTTGGGGAAAAAACGCTTTAATATCTAATTTCATGGAGACATCACTAACGATGACGTCACATCATAGACGTGCGTGAAAAAATTAATCGATCCGAGCCGTGGCTGAATTACTACAACCGCCATCAATATCCACTTTATGCTTCATGTGGGATTAAATTAAAGTAAAATATAAAGTCAATAGTGTTACTCAAAACAACTTTGCAGATTCAATCCTCTGCTGCCAGCACTTTCCCTATGCCTGAGCGGAACGCATTTGGGGCTCTGGATGACGTCAATGTTGGATATATGCGACCTGGCCGTTCAGACCTCCGTCGCATTGGAAAAGATTGGATACGTATCGGATCTAGGACCACATATGAAAGCGACCCAGGTCGGATTTGAAAAAATTGGAATTGAGCTGTTCAGACTGTCATACAAAAATCAGATACAGGTAGCATATGGACAAAAAAATCAGATCTCTGGGTCACATTTGCCTTTGGTGTGAACCTAGCCTTGTAGTTTCTACATACAGTTGAGTTGAGTTGATGCAGACGGTTACAGTTTGGTTCGGCTTGAAAATATGACGGACAGGTGCCTAGGCTGCTGATGGATGACGAATGACAGACCAGTACACTTTAGTCAAATGCCCACCTCTGCAAACTACAGTTTACTAGTACCACTACAACAACTACAAAATGAAATAAAATACTTTGTATGTGAGAAGAGGCATAGTACACATAAGGCCATCATTTATATATACCCTGTATTTATATTTTATTTCTTGGAGATGACTTCAGGAAACAACATCCAACAAGAAAGATCAAATTTAACTTTCAGCCTAGTTGTTAAATACAGCCAGTCTGGAAAGAGTCACCTAAAATGAGTTAAGACATTAACACCAGTCAGATGGTTTCCATTTTAGCCCATAATAGTGTGTGTCGGTTCCTTAAATCCAATATTCTTTGCAAGAGGACCCTTGCCCTCTAAACTAATGGCTTCCACACAAGGGGTTACACTTTTTACCCTGAATATCTTAACCTACAAAGAACCTGAAAAGAAAATGTTCTCTCAGCATTTTCTTCTAAAAGTGCGCTTTTTGTGTAGACACTTTTCACGAATTTGAATTAATTTTGATGGTGATGTCTGCTTATCTTAAAGTCTTTGTGCATGTAATATGGATTAGGCACTTTAACTCAGGCAACTCATCCATGATGCCAGAAAATCTTATTTTCACAGCATTCATCTGGCCATAAGCCTGCCATGACTTCTGACATTGTTCTCTCATGGGATATCACCATCACTCCTCCCATTTCCCAAAGTGGACTGCCCCAACCCTCCATTTTCAAAGCCAGGAAAGATTTGTGTATCCTCTATGCCAATAACAACAGTACACCTCCAGTGACAGAAGCTGACTCTTAAACATTAGTTACATTTTGGTAATGTCTTCTGTCATCCCATTTCACTTCAATAGGCCGGTGAACAAAGAGTAACTTCTGAGCTTTGCACTAAAATGATTGTGATGCAAACAGCCCTTTGCTTGCAAATACGATATGACTGTGTGTCTAAATATGAGATTATTGTAATCCACTTTAGATTATTACTTGATTTACCCGCCTCAAAGACGAAAATACCACAATGTGCTTTCTCCAATAGACCTTTCTACAGTGAAAATTATCCAAATCAAATAACACAGAAATGGCCGAAATTTAGTGCATGCTGCGTTACATTAGACTAAGTGGACAGAAAATTAGGGAAAATACAGAAACAAACATTATTTACTGTAAACAAAGAAGAAAATATTTGGCCCAATAAAAAAATCATAGCAATGGCATTGCATTGTAAACATAAATAGACCAACCAGTAAAAGTGTAAGCAGGGATACCTTTAATTGAAGTTAGAAATACTTGACATGCCTGTTTACATTTCCATGGTGAGACCTGGTTGGATCTTGGTTTGCAAAGGTACTGTATTGTGAATACTTCCTACAAGTGGTAGTATGCTTACTTCCTCACTTCCTCGGCGATAGCAACTCTGCAGCGACATCAACACAGAATGGGAAGCAGGGGTGAAGTTGACAATGGAAGGTGAAAAACATCTCCAACAAACACTATTGGATTCCGAACAGAGACCAGAGGTAGCCGATGACATTCATCACAACCATCAACTTGGATATTTTAAAGGCAGCAACACTGCTTTTTTATGACTTTTAGAGGACCCACTGTCATTTCCCCTTCAAGGGGCTGCTGGAAACAGTAAACCCACCGTCAAGGAATGGGGCCTCACTGGCTGTCCTCATGGAGCCTCTCCATCTGTGATCTTTACCAATTGAGCTCAAGAGGCTATGCTCCCCTGGCCCCGAGCTGCCAACAAGGCAAGCCTCTTGGCTCATGCCTGCAAGGCTAATCGGCCTGGAAGGCCCCTGTCAACCACTCAGTCTTAGGGTCACATATGGAAGTGACTAGACCTGTTCTAAATCACCAGGGGAGCTTCATAAATCTCTTGGCCGTTTCCTACGCTAATGATTGTGGAGAACCATCTCTCATCCTATGTTGTGTCTGACACTAGTGACACCAATTTACTCCGTCTCCCTCTCCCTGACGAACGGGAAGTAGATGTTCTTGATAATAGTGGTAACAAAATTGCTCTCTAAACAGCCCCAGGTTTTGGTCCCAGGGTGATTTCATTGAGGGAAACGCTGCTACTACTGAGTTCCAGAAAAGGTCGACCACCACCACATGCAGAGGTTCAATGGTGGATGTCAAAACACAGCTCCTTCTTGCATTGCGCTTGACTTGATAGACAACATAAACATACCAGTCATCAAGCTTTATGTACATTAACTGAATTTCTCCCAAGTGTGTTGCCTGTTTTTATTTGCTGAGGATGGAATCCAGTAGACAGATTGTGGAGACAGTAAATCCGATATATTCCTCAAAAAGAACAAACCTCCCTTTATACAGATGGTCTACAAGTCCATATGTATTTTCGATTCAGAATTTATTTAGTGAGAAGATCCGTAAGACCCCAGAGGAAACATATATGTCTTGGTTCTCCCTCTCAAGCTCTAGGACTAGATTTACGTTGCACAACAACAGATACGAAACTCATGTTTATCCCACAGGATCCTGGCCGTAAATCTTAGCCGATTCTGTTCAAGTGCAAGATGTGAAACTGGAAGACGGGAGGGGGAAAAAAAAATCACTCTGTGTGGCCAAACAAAATATAATTGAGGTGCTAAGGTTTGTGAGCAACAGCAGAATTTGTGGCAAAGGTTTTGGTAGTGACACATGTAAGATAGTCCATAATCTTCTGGAGAAGAAACACAATTGAGACGGTACGGCCAAGGGAGGCTAAGAGGAATTGATGGTGCAAAGCTTAGGCACTTGTCCAGGCTGAAGACACATGGAGCTCCACGGTGAATACTGAGCTCCAGCCCCGGCTGACATACAACATGATCTGGGCTTAACATGGTCAATACATTCCATCCATTCTGGTATTGTCTTGTCTGACATGTTGAAGGATGTGAGGAAGTCGGGTGCAGACAAAGGCCTCTCCCGGCTGACCCATTAGCTGAGGAGAGCGATGTCCAGAGCATTGGAGCATGTCCCCTGCTCTGGGGTCGGGGCTGTTTTATTAATGAGCCAATCGAATGAGTGCAAGCTTGGGCTGCTAGGGAGCACCTTGGGCGGCAAACCTGGTGAGTGAATGTGGCTTGGAGTCATTCCTGCTGGGACCGCAGTCAGTGGTGTACTCCCTGGTGGGCCGCGGTGGAGGCATATTTGACAAATGGACTACTTTAGCAGTGCTGTGCCTGGGGATCTGGGCTCACGTGTTGGCTCATGGATGGTTTACCTGCTCACTTATTCATCTACACTGCCTCCTCTGCACACTGACATCTACTGATAATGAGGCCCTGTACAGATGAAATGATGGGCCAGGCACCCAAAGACACACAAAAACAAGCACATGCACGGGCACTATGCCTGACACACGACGCTGGCAGTCTGAGGAAGATGGTAGATGCAATTGTGCTACTGCAATCACTACTGTGATGGATGATAATGCAAAACTGCCAGGGTCTTTTCCACTGTAAACAGTGACACAAAGCCTTCTTACAAGATATTAGCAGTGGTCAGTAGACAGAATTTGAGTTCATGCGGGTGAATTTCATTCAACACATAAAAATAAGAAAGACTACAGTAAAAAAGGAAGCCTGCGTTTTGCATTTCGAGCAGATTTTTTATAAACTGCAAAATATCAAAGACTTTTTTTCCAAAGGAACACACATCCTTTATTCTAGTAAGGTGGCAAATACCAAGGTGAGAGACAAGCTTTGTAACAAATCTGTGAGTGTAAACAGGGATCCGAATGCATTTATGTTTTTTTATTATTTTTTTTTTTTGTGCGATGCAGGATTGTGACAAATTCCAGAGCAAGTCTCTCACGAGTGGCACTGCTTTGGTGTCAACATCGAGCGGCTGTCTACATGTGATGGAGCCAAGATTCGCTGAGCACCACAGCCTCCCATGGGATGTGTGCCGAACAAGATGTTGCCTGTCAAGCGGAGAACATTTGAAAATAAATAACATCAATGATGATTTCAGTTTACTTGTCTGGAACAAGTGTGCTTTGAGAAGTGATGCCATCACTCTGCTGGGACGCAATTGCTCCTCTTCACCCCACCTCTCTTTTCATGGGGGGGCCTCGGCACTCTGTTTCTACTTAAAATTCAACTTCAATCTGTCAAAACCTTCAAATATCTGTCCTAATAGACTGCTCAGGGAGACTTGCCCATTCAGGTCACCATAATAATAATGATAAATTACTCAGTCTCATCCTAACATTAACAAATACTAGGGATGTAATGATTTATCGAAAAAATTGATTTTATGCATCGATGTAAAAAAATTAACTAAACTGCATACGCACGTTGGGTGAATTTCTTGACACTAGAATTGCCAAGATTAGATTACTAACACGACAACTTCAACGATCAAAATCGTCGACAGTTAATTTTAATAGTGGACGTGTGGTTTAATATATCTAATTAACTGCCGTTGTTTTTCTCTCGAAAAGCCTCGTATCACACGGCCGGCATGCTTTGCATGCATTGCACATGGGCAGTAGTGGTAATCCGGGGCTGATGTAAACAGAAGCATTGTAGGTAAAGGTGTCATGGCTCTCGAGTTAGCGCTAACGTTAGCAATTGATGCGCGATTTCATTTCTTACAGCGTTAGTTAGCACACACAGTCTACCGTGCATGTCCTGTTGTGGTACACTAACGTGTGGTAACGTCTTCTAGTGATTATGAAGGCATTAGTCAGCGAACATCGAGCAGCAATAGGACGGGCTGCCTCACGGTCGCTGTGACTACGCACCGAGTGTTGCGTTTGGGAATCGGAAATCTCAGTACTCCAAGTTAACGCAACATCCTGTTTTCCACAAACCATCAATGGCAGCACCTAACAATAAAAGACACAACATTGACTCGTTACAATGTAGGCTACTAATTTATATTGCTAAAGATTGCTATTTTTTTTTTTCCATTCCAGGTGCACACCGAATTTTGAATGTGTAGATTAAACTATGCATATTAGAGAAGCAAAACAAAACGTTTTGGATTCAGATTAAATAAAAAAAAACAATTAAAGTGCTTAGTTTAGTTTTATTTAGCACAGTGCTTTGCACAGTGTTAGTGCAACTCAGCACTATTGCTTGTGATTAGTTGACTAGTAAAGTAGTTTGTGGCAGGCCTACTTGACCCGCTTGCGCCAAACATAATCACGTATTGCGTTTGCGTGTAACTGCAGCACCACACTAGCGCACAAAGACAAACATGGTAGAGATTTAAAAAATAAAATCGAATCAAAGCGAAAATTGGGAACTGAAATTCGAAACGGAGGTTGAGTGAATCGTTACATCCCTAACAAATACTGTATCTGCTCTTAAATGGTGAATTTTACAGGCATTAAGATGGACAACAAAGATAAATATAGACATGATGGATGAGCCGCACAAACTATACAAGGATAGAACAGTTCTGTGGTTTACTGTGACAACTCAAAATATGAAAAATTGAAGAAATAACCGCGTCCTAAAACTTCCATAACATTCATGAATATAAGGCAGGTCTGCACTGGCTGATATCCAACTTTGCTTACCTGCACGTATTTATTAAAGTTTTAGCCTTCTTGAAGAATACCACATTAGTAATGGTTAGGGATGGGTACTGATAAGATTTTAGCAATACTACTACACTTAATGATACCGCTTATCAGTCCGATGCCTTAAGAGTTTTCTGTTTTTGGTCCTGTGTTTGTTTAGAACAACACCAAAATAAAAATGTTAGAACTCACACTGCTTTTTTTTAAATGCATGTACTACAAAAACAATGTAAAAAAAAAAAAAAAAATACAAATAAATGATTTGAACAAATCACTTTATACTGTTAAACTATATATATATATATATATATATATATATATATATATATATATATATATATATATATATATATATATATATATATATATATATATATATATATATATATATACACGCACATAAAGAATTAGAATAAAGAATTAGTGTAAAAAAAACTGTGTAGAGCAACAAGGCTGGATGGAACATGCAGTTTGGGCTGCAAAAAGCACTTCTGTGAGGTGAGATGCACATTTTGTTTGTTAAGCTTGCTTGTGGTGTGAGAACGTGCATTGAACAGCAACGTTGCGACATCATCCCTCTGGCCCTCTCCAGTCTCCAGGCGTAACCACTCAAACCAAGAATTACCAAACTTGTATGTTAGTGTAACGGTTGCATTGAGTGTAAATTGATTACCATAAAATCCCGTGTATACCATGCACTGCTCCAAATGATCCCCAATCAAAATTTTTCACCTTGTTCGAATGTTTGTCAGTGCCTTGACATTACCACAGCAACAATAGTTCATGCTATGCATCACGCCGGCAACGCGGTAAGAAGGCCAACTTTAAAATAAACCTTACCCAACATAATAATTTACAGATATCAATGCCTAGTTAAGCTTTCATTTTGAAGTTGTTCACGGCAGCATGTTGCGGCGTAACTGCTCGCTTGACTCGTTTTCCAGACTCTGAGGCACTGCCGTCACAAACTGTTGATACTTGCTACCAAGTGTAACGACACAACCGCGTCCTGAAATAACCTTCAATTGCTGATTAAGGGTGTTAAAAAACGACTTCATCATGCTGACAGTGCATTCTACGACGTCTGTTGCCAGCTTTCAGCGGCAGCTGCGCTAGTGGTTAGCAGTGCTGGCGAGAGCTGGCGGATTACTTTTTAAAGACAGCTTATTAGATGTAAATGATTCTCCGCGCTTTGAAGCTGACAGCCTGACACAGTTACTGTTCCTACTGATCACTTTAAACAAACCGGGCTCACTCAAATGTGCTGTTTTAGCTGGCAAAATGCTACTGTTGTTGTGACGCTAATTCGCGAACAAGTGGTGCGTTACGAGCTCGTACATTGCAGTACTTATCTTGGCATGCTCAATACAAACCCTCAAAAGACAACACTCTACAATCAAATGAAAAACAGATTGTTACACCATCATATCTTATCTGTTTATACATTGTTATATAAGTAACCAAATAACATGTTGGTGTAACACAGTTTAATCATGTGCAACTGATATGTTCAAATTAAATAAATTAAAAGCATTTTCTCCGCATACCCTCGTCCCACTCTCTTCAAAATAGGAGAGGTGCAAGTAGAGAGGCTTGGCCAAAACTGTGAGTAAAGAGGGCAACTTAAAACCACCAAGATTGGCTAAAACAATAAAAACGAGGCCACCTTTCAACCATCACGTTTTATAGTATACAGTAAAACTGTGTTATGGGAGCATTAAAAACATGCATTTGCACAAATGCGACCAGATGATAAAAAATGGATACCACCAAATCAGGGTACCATATTATACATGGGTACGGAGAAAAAAAATGCTTTTTTGGGTTGATATTGGGGGAGTGGATTATACACGGTTACGTGTTATACGCAGGATTTTATGGTAGTCTTGGCTAGAGTGAAACACTCATCTGCTACATTTGTAGCAATAGAGCTGTTCCAATGTAAATGACGCCAGTTTGCACTGCGTGAGTATACGTTATAAAAACCTCACTCCTCTGAGCCTTCAAAGCCGTTGACTTTGCAGCCCGTGGTCCCAAGACAGTGACGGCACGGCTTTGAAGCCCTAGTAGGTGGGGCTAGGGCGCCAGACTCACCTCCACCGTTCCATAAATACCAATCCCACTCTTCAAAATAACATAAAATCCATAGGGTTGTATGGTACGATGGATGGTTTTAAATAATACTATTTATCATTTTGTAATATGATCACACAGCCCTACATTGGCACAGAAAGGAGTCACTGGCAAGTGCTTCTTGTGCATGGTGAAGTTGTTGGCCAAGATGGTTTGCCTCCAATTATGCACATGCATCTTAGACAAACATATTAATTTTTTAGTTAGTTAAAAATGACATCAGAAATGTAGAAGCTGCAAAAATCAACCGTAAATAGAACTGTAAGGGGTGGAGCTTATTTATACTGCAGTTTTTGAAAATTCAGTCCCAGAGCCAGTTCAGTACGAGGGCTCAGTACCCACCCCTAGTGATGATGATGATGATGATGATGATGATGGTGACAAAACCCCCCAAAATGTACTCAACACAAGTACACAATAAAGGTAAGCGTCTCTCATGTGTTTATGATTATGTTGTATAACGTATTTTGTGCAAATTACCGATTTGTGCCCTTCGACTGGCTGGGAACCAGTTTAGGATGTACCGTGCCTCTCGCTCAAGAACAGCTGGGCTACATCATGCCCACGACACTAGTGAGGATAAGCAGTTTGGAGAATGAATGAATGTTTTTCTGTTTTCTATTTGTCATGGGGAACATTAGTTTGATGAACTGAAAAAGAGGGGAAATTGAAGTTCTAATCGCCTCCCAGAAGGATTTGTGTTTGAGTTCTGAGGTTCAACTGTAAGTCTATTTCAGTCACCTTGAAAGTTATTATTGCATTTTTTGGTCCTAATGTAGCAATCAAATATGTCAAATTTTGACACTTATAAAAACATTTCAACAAGAACAAATTGGTAGCTTGACCTGGAACTAAAAAAAAACAAAAAAAAAAACGTCAAAGCATGAAGACAGGTAGCATTCATCAGATATATGCATGTGTGCCCATGCATGCCAATGCAGTTATTTTGGAATGAAGCCCAGCTGCGTAGCCTGAACCGATCAGTCTCAAAAAAGTCCAAAGAGCACTTGTAACACAAAGAGTTTCATCTATGCTCCTTAAGAAGAAACATCTGTTCTCTCTGACTACATCTCTGCAGTCAATCCTAGGTCAAGTAGGAGAACAAATGTGTGCTGAGCACATGTGTCTGTCTGCCATTGCTCCAGCCAGAGATTACATATCAGAATGTTCTTTTGGAAGTACCCCAAAAGAAAAAGGGAAGGCATAAGGGGAAAAATAACTCCCCCAAATATGGAGGCTAGATCCAAGGGATCATAAATTGTTTGCAGTGTGTTCAACTCTTCAAGACTGGGGGTAATCTCAAGTGTATGGTGGTTGTGATTAGGGCAGAGGTGGCTGGATAAAAACAGTGTGACTGGTTGATATGAAAATGCGTTGATGTGTGGAAAGGGGTGTTAACATATCTGGGGTTAGTGGTTGCGTAGATGCATGGCCAACTCGATTCCATTGGTCTTTGAACACCGGGGCAATACACAAACAAGACAAGTGTATACATTAATTTACAGTATACCTGTCAGCAAGATAGCGTGTGCCACAGCCTTTAATCATCCAATGAAATCATTTCCATTTTTATATTCCCGAGCTGCTGTCCAGCTCATAGTTAATCAACCACTTCCTGTGCACTACACAGCCACATGCTGTCAATGCCTCCATATGTCCTTCTCACTCACCCATAGAGGATCTGGCTTTGATTGGGTAATGGTCTGCAGGAAAATCGATGGCCGTTTAAAGGCCCCTAATCAAGACCAGAGCATAGGAAGGAAGAAAATCTTCCAGAACGGCTTTTTGGCTACTGGCCTGCAAGTTTGTCCCTCTTATTCTGTCTTTGCCCTCTCACTCAAAGCATTAGGTTTCATTAAAACACACAAGAAGGATCTTTGTGGCTCATGTTTGGGCCAGCTAGTCGATACTCTAATACGGTATTAAAAAGGTTTTAGCCGCTGCTTTACAGAAATTCATGACTAGAACAGGACAACCCAAATCCGCAAAAACTTACCTTGAAAAGACATTATATAATACATGCCTTAGAAAAGAGAGGGGAAATGTATTACGTTGTCCGGACTGAGAACCAAGGCCAGAAAGCAAAGGACCCTCGTGCCATTTGTGGCTGGGCTAAGCTTTATATAATATGCCCTCTCCGTCAGAGTCATGTCGTGAGAAGGTGGGTTAATGAGCGCCAGTGACTGCTATCATCCCCAACAGTGCCAAGGCTCCTGGCCTTTATAAAAGAATCATATCCTTTCATCCTAATTAAAAGGCAATGCTTTTACCTGGCGGATGACCCTTCTGAACCCGCTTCCCGTCTCCTTCTAGCAATCAAACCACTATTCTCATCAATTCACATTCTGTCCCTCTGATGACTTCTTTACTCTCACTTGAGATCCCAAGAGATATCGGACAGAAGCTTCTTAACTACACTCCCTCATCAGAAAATAGGAGCTATTCCGCAGCAAGAAAGCAAGGTAAACTAGTCACATCCATTGGCATCCCTCTCATTGCTCTGTTCAACTGAGTTATTCTCACTGAAAGTGGGATTAATTGGCTCTGTGTTGTGGCTCACAGCTAATAATGAAGGTTGTTCTATAAGGTTACTCGCATGATTACGGAGGTACAGTAAGGTGCATTAGCACTCCCCCACCTTAAGCACTAATTGTACCTCCATCCGACACATGTTATTCCCTTTGAGGTAAGATAGAACAGAATAGCCTCGGAAAACATTATCAATGAATTTAGGAGGAGGTAATTTCTTATTTATGTGAAGCTCAACAACTTGCAGTCCTATGACTGACCTCAGATCATTGCATGCCTCTCCCTCTGATAGTAAAATAGTAAAAGTCTCTGTGCCTCGCTTGTGTCGCCATCTTCCCTTTGCAGGATTGCAAAAGGGAGGGGTATGGAGGCTTGATGATGGGAGGTGGAGCAGGTTTGTAATTTGTGCAGGGGATTTAGACATTACAGAGGAAAAAGGGGTCTCTTGGGACTAGGCAGTTGATCAGCCGTGGCCTCGGTGGAGCAAGCTAGACAAATAACAAATGACAGCTCTGTGATTAAATCAAACCTTCTCCTTTAAGTGTTGAAGTATCTGCCTGTCACTAACAATCTAGAGCTTGTTAAAGCTCCCTTCCCCCTCCTCCCCCACTTAAGTGCCCTGCCTCCTCTCCCGCTGCGGTGTCCCATCAAGCTCTTGTCCCCTCCTCATCCTCGACCCTCCCTCCTCTATTTTCCTCTACCCCCAAAACACATCAATCAAACAGCTCCCTCTGGACAACCTCCCACCTCCTCCTTCCATACTCCTGGCTAGCCATCGATTCTCAGGAGAATTATTATAGCACACACACAGACACAGACACACATGCTCGATATAATAAATTAAGTTGTTTTGCATAGCATTTATAAACTCATGCAATATTAATATCAGAACTAATGCAGTGGTATAAACGCATATATAGCAAGTTTTACTACACCGTGGAGACCTGTACAATATAAATCTATATGGTGCTGTTATACAGATAGTTCAAAAACATGGATGAGCGGATCCTTTTTTTTCTGACAAGCCAATAAAAATAGTAATATACCAAAGGTATGTGCTCGTTGGAGAGAAAGATCTGCTGACCTGCCGCAGCTTTTATTGTGTTATAGGGCAAATGGTCTATGGGTGGGTCCATACATACTCTTCCCAATGAAACTAACAGTCCCAGCGATACAAGCATTTATAACAAGCACCGTGATCGTCAGAACAATTGACAAACAGGAGGAACTCGAAGTGAGCTGACCTTATAAAATGTCTGGTTGCTCTGCTGCCTGTTGGCCAAGCTGTTGATGTCTGCGCGGAGCTATGATTTAAGGCTAAATTAGTATTCATCACAGCAGTCACAAGCCATTAATCTAATATCTCCAACATGAAATGATATGCAAATTGCTGCCATTGTAATGCCACATCATGCCTCAGTGCTTCAAAATGGCCACTGCTTCAAAATGTATCTTTGAGCCTAAACCATGGGAAAAATGTAGGCACTATGTTACACATATACATGAAAAAAATGGCTTCACATGGAATGTAAGATGATTTGACCAAAAAAAAAAAAAGAGGCTGCTGGATGTTGCAACGTTCAACTAGCATCAAGAAGGACAGAGACTCAAACAATTTTGACATGTTAAGACATGTTAATCCTGGTGATTTACCAAGTATGTTCAATATCAAAGTGATATCTTGAATAGTAACTGAGCATGGGAATGTATGTAAAATATTATTTCAGAAACAGAACATTAATACCGTATTAGACTGGACTACAAATAGTCACTCATTCACACTAGCGTAACTATTGGAGAAAATAAGTGTGTCACTACTGACGCAAGGCCTTTCTCCTCATTTGATTTGCGTGCGCGTGAAATAACAAAAATAAGGGATAACATGCTGAAATCACATTATATGTACATATAATGCTTGTCTTCAGAGTTCAGCATCGCGTCTGCATATCTAATCGAACCCACGTGGTCCCAGTTGGTCCGAGTCAGTCAAACGATGTCAAGAAGTGACTTAACCTGTACCAGGTCACACGCAGATGCCGCACTCCCGGCCGAGTAAGGAAAAAAATTAAAAAATAAAACAGTGTTGTGTACTCTGCAGTCCCACAGACACCATGACATGTGCCCCATATTGTTTTTATTTCACCGATCACCAATCTGTGCGTGTGTCTGTTGTTTTTGTTGTTTTTTTTTGTCTTGTGTCTGCTCGTGCGCCTGCTTGTGACGTTGTGACGAAGATTACGTGGTCCACGTGGTCGATTAAATATGCAGGACGGAACGTGGTGGTGGTTAGACGATGCCCAGCTGTGGTTGTCTTAGACCAATAGATTTGTTTGAGACAGAGAGGGAATAAATTATAGGCTTGAAAAGATAGCTATGAACAAAAACATTGAATTTTAGTAAGGGAGAGAGGAAATTTGGGAGTTTAGATTATAGATTGAAATCAAATCCCGAAAATGTAATGCAGGAATGATATTCATTTTATAATTATACAATAGAAATGCCTTTCATTTTGTCCCTTTGCTTTCAGTCATAGCTGTTTTATTCATCTCTCTGTCTCTTTCTTGTTATAATAACATTTAATTATTTTTTTAAATTTTGCTGTCATTTTATCATCACATGGACCTTGTTTGTAACTGCAGGCCTGAATTACAATCAAGAAAAAACGAGTATAAATAATGCGTGTGTCTTGGTCTAAAAACTCAAAAAGGCAACAGAGGGCACACCTTTTTTCAGGCTGAAACCAAGGTCTGTGAATGTAGCAGGTGCTCAGGAGAGAAGGACCACAACGGAGGTCCAGGGAGAGCAATTAACACAAACGAAGCGGCCGTGTCATTAGCTAGTCTTTATTAGCCTCAGTGATCAGTTCAGAGGCCATTAGTCTCCTGTGATCAGACATGTCCCTGGTCGACTCGAGCCATTACTGCAGTTCATGATGGCCAATGTCTAGTACCTCAAAGTCTATGCAATGTTCCATTATTTATTAACATCACTAAACACCTATTGTAAAAGTAATGATGATTTCTATTTGACGCAGTGTAGGGGTGCCATTTTGGGACGGCATACCTTTCATATCATTGTGTGAATGAAACATTTCTCATTGCTTCAGTAGTTTATTATTTCAGAATGCCAAATAATAAATCGATACACGCCAACCATGAGCGCAATTGTAAAATCATGTAAAGAATGTTTGAAGGGAAACAAATGGTAGTGTCTTGAACCATTTCATAAAAACTCCAATTTAAAAAAAATATATATATATATGTCCCAGTAGTTTTTTTCGATATAATTTTACCATCCGACAAACACAAAGAAACAAATGACCTTGCCTGAGGACATTACCTTGCAAATACATTAAAACTACCTCATACGTTTCCTCTAATTAACTGCTGAACGAGAATCGTACTCTTTCTAATTTGTTTCGGTTTTGCGTTGTTGATCATAAAACCTATTTGAGAGCCGAGTCCGAGCAAATGTGTCTTTCCCCCTGGGAATTGTAGTATACAACGTCTTGCTCTGTACATGGTGCAACATCGCTTGCGGCTGGGGGCTGCGGGACATTTTGTTGTACACCTCTCTTTTGTGTCCTGTGTTGCATGCTGGGAAAGAGACACCCCGTGTGTTGTTCCTTTCCTTTGCTTGGGCCCTATGAGACTTTCCTGCTAATGTTCCCCTCCTGTTTTACAGCAGTGTTTCCTGGAACAGCCCCCTACCAGTCATCAGATGCTACATTAAGGCAGCACTCTGAAGTCTTCCTTCACCACTAAGGGCCACTGATAAATAACTTATGGGAGAGAGTATTCAAAACATCTCTCCTATTACTCGTCTTGATTCATTTTTTACAGTCCCTTGAGTGCCCCCCTCGCCCCCCTCCCCATCTGTCCTGCACTTCAAACACATCTGAATGCTCTGAGATACTTTCCCTATTCTATCCTACGGGATCCATGTGAAGGCAGAGAGAAAGAGAGAGAGAGAGAGAGAGAAAGAGAGTGCAGGGATGTGAGCCGGGCATGGGAGCTGTGCAAAAGAAAAGAAATGACAGCAGCAGTAGCTTTGAGTGGCACAATGTGACAAAATCATGTCTCCTGTCACCTTCCTTTTTGACTATTCTCCATGGAGTGAAGAAAGGAATCAAATTACGACAGATAGGAAGGAGGTGGGAGGGATGGTTGGAGGCAGAGATTTGTTGTGGAAGAGTCAAGGTCCCAAGCAAAGCGGCAACCTGTCTGTCAAATTATGATACGTCCAACAACTCTAAATTTTCTCGATCGCAATTACAAATGAGTCCATTAGGCCGCCGTCTGCCTCTGAGAGCAGTATGAGGAGAGTAAATGGGAGGGAATGTTTCTTAGGTGGGAGATGGCAGTTTTCACGTCACATAATGAGCCAAACAAACAAACCAACACTTGTAATTTGATGTGACGTCGACAGTAATTGCGTTTGATGCCGCAGGGAGGCGTGAAGGTGGAAATTGTGCTGTGGCGGCTCTGCTTGGAAGTGATAGTTATGGAATCTAAATTGGCCTTGCCTGTTTTCTGAAAGAAGAAAATAACACTGTCCGTTTTGGGTTAGGCCATCACAATGGTGTTTAAGGCAACACCCTATCAGTTTAAATGGATTTTAAATTAGCAGTGAGAGCAGGCCTATCAGCACTTCTCAACTGGGAAGAGCACAACCTCCAGATGTGTGGCGTGCATTTTGATGGAGTCAGGATGGCTGGTCCATATTATTGTGATGTACTCTCTGCTTTTCAATTACAACTACCGATACCGTAGTCACATTTCAAGCAAATTGAATTTGTGTATTAGCTGGCAAATGACCAATCTAGCCAAAGGGTAAAAATAACTTGTTGAATTATGCTTTTTGAAAGACATTGCAAAGAAGATAATATTTATTATTATTATTAATCATTATATTATGTATTGTATTATTATTTATTAAACCTGTCTTTGTTCAGATGCTTGGTCATACAGAATGGTATACTTGGATGGAATTTTTTCTATACAACTGGGGTGTTTGAATTACTCGCTCTGTAGTTGTTTGTATTGTGATATTTATTGGGGATGCGGTCGAACAGAACAACCACAGAATGAATAAAAAATGAATAAAAAGCATAACAACAGCAAAATAACAAGTATATAATTACCATAAAGTTATGCAGTAGTCTGTGATGGAAATTCATTGTCACGCCCTGTCAGGAAGGAACACTAGAATGTAGCAAGCAGGACAGGACAGGACAGGACAGGACAGGACAGGAGAGGGCAGGGGTAGAGGCAGTGCTACCGGCGTGTGGTAGTAGTGGCTATGTAGTGCCTAAATCTTAGACCAGCGATGGGCATCCTTAAAGCTGGAGAGGGGCATATTTTTTTGGGCCAGCGCAATCAGGGGCCCACATAGGAACGAGCACTACCTAATCAGAAATAGGTCAAAATTGCCATTTTAAGTAAGACCAAAATATGTGTCTCTTCTTTCAATGAACTGATGCATATCACAGTGTTATTGTAGTTCATTCTCAAGTTGTTGTACAGTAAAAAATATGCATTCTTTATCAACAAAGGGTCTGAAGCAAACAAAAAAAATAAAAACATTAACAAGTGCAAAGGGTTCTTGTGCACAAGAATTCCAACTGAAAGCACAAAACGGCTGCACTGTAAAACAACATTCAGTGCAAAAACTCATGAGGTAATTTTTTTTTTTTCACAAAGATCAACTCACTCCAAAAAATGTAATATTGGCCTATTTTGTCCGGCATGTCATTCAAAAACTCCCAAATGAATAGCCCTACCCACTCACTTGAATGATGCAGTGGAGAATAGGGCAGAGGTTCACTGCAATGTTGAAGGAGCCCTGGGAAGACTGCAGACATTGAGAAATCCATAACAACAGCCACTTGTCCACCATATGCTTTTACAACACTATTAACGTCGTTGAATATGTCTGTATTTTTGGAGGACACATATGTCAGTAACTCCTCATGTACATCCAACGAACTGTCAACGGTTCCTGTAAAAATCAGCAGCTGGCTGACATCTGTCACATGTGTACTTTCATTCAAGGCCAGGTAGTACTACTTGCAGTCATGAATAACCAGCTTAATTTTCCCTCCACGTGTCATGGCTTGTGCGGTTAAGTGAGGAGGCAAGACGTGGACCCAAATGCAAAGAAGCAGGAGAAGCAAACAGGAGTGCATTTTGTACTGAACAAACCATGTCTTTCCAAAAACAAAAACGCGACCAAGTGTACTAGGAAAAATCAAAATACTAAATAAACAAAGTCCTAAAAAATAAATACCTGTACATAAAATAATAAATTAAAACTCAAAGCAACTATGAAACAATGGGAAACAAAACACTCACAAGTCGACTACAAATATCAAGACAAGACAAGGGGGGGACGTGACTTGACGTGACAAAAGCAACAAACACAAAGATCCGACAAAGACAAAAAGAAACCAGGGACAAGCAAAGTGACAAGACGAGACAACGAGGAACACCTGGACAAGACAAGTGGCTGAGGGAGCTGATTGGTAGACACAAGGGACCTGGCTGCCGAGAACAGGTGGACACGAAAAAACTCAGTTGACGCGCTAGTAATGTGTGATGTCTGCCATCTAGTGAGGAACGGCGTTCCAACTTAAAACTGGTTCGGTAACATTTGTATACTTTTCACAAACATTCTAGGGGACTCTTTCATACATTCATCCATACATTATCTTCCGCTTATCCGAGGTCGGGTCGCGGAGGCAGCAGCTTCAGCAGGGAAGCCCAGACTTCCCTCTCTCCAGCAACATCTTCCAGCTCTTCCGGAGGGATCCCAAGGCGTTCCCAGGCATGCCGGGAGACATAGTCTCTTCAGCGTGTTCTGGGTCGTCCTCGGGGTCTCCTGCCGGTGGGACATGCCCGGAACACCACACCAGGGAGGCGTCCAGGAGGCATCCTTATCAGATGCCCGAGCCACCTCAAGTGGCTCCTCTCAACGCGGAGGAGCAGCGGCTCGACTCTGAGTCCCTCCCGGATGGCCGAATTTCTCGCCCTATCTCTAAGGGAGAGCCCGGACACCCTGCGAAGGAAACCCATTTTGGCCGCTTGTATCCGAGATCTTGTTCTTTCGGTCATGACCCACAGCTCATGACCATAGGTGAGAGTAGGAACGTAGATCGACCGGTAAATTGAGAGCTTTGCCTTTCGGCTGAGGTAATTCCTAACCACGACAGACCGATACAGGGTCTGCATCCTCTTTCATTGTTTAATAAATAAATAAGGATTTATCTAGCTCAGACTCTCCGGGTCCGTCTTTCTCCATGAAAAATACCGTAACTCCATTCTTCAAAAGATTACTCAATACGTACTGAGTGAGTAGCATTACCAAAGGCAAATCATCTATGTTAATACGTGAGTTTAATGTAGACTGACAGTCTCATGGGTAGCTAGCTATTAATGTTACTTCACTACCCATTATGCTTTGGTCGAGACAACAACATTACACAATCATTGACATTTTACTAGCAACCACAACCAAAGCAAACCGCATTAGCACAACATTGCCACCCCCCCCCCCCTCGCGGTGACTTCAAGTAGTGTGTCGTTTTTATCTGAAATGGTTGGCCACACCTTTTTAGGGATAACAAGCAGAACTGCACAGCCAGGCTTCTCGTCACCTTGATTTTGCACACAAAACATCTCAACAGCTCATATAACACATGAAACTCTCATTGGTAGACCACATCAAAATGACCATGATGTTTCAAACTGCATCACTTGCCCAAAGAACTTGATTTAAATGGCACAAATTGAACATTATCGGTGAGCGGAGTAGGGTGGCCAGTAGAATAGATCATGTACTTCAGTCATCAGTTGTTTTTTTCAAGAATTTATCAGTTATGGAGGATGTTAAAGACATTTGAAGCGCTTATTCCATGATTTTTTAGACATGGGGACAAATCAGCCACATCCCCCAGCCAACTGTTGCCCCAGTCACCGCCCAGAGCAACAACCACCACTCTATCCAATCCCCCAGGATAGCAACAGGGCGCCACCCGCCAACGGGGCCCGACACCGGGGCCAGCCACCACCCCAGAGCGGTAGCAACCCATAACTGGTGAAGCTGTGACCCATGCCAGATGGAAAATAGGACATGCGGGGGCGCCCAAGAGGGCAGATGAAGATCGGGACCGCAAGGACTGCCATGGGACAGGGGTTTAGGGCGCCGCCACACCTACCCAGCTGTCCAAACAGAGGGGGCCAGTCATGATGAGTCAAATGTTAGGATAATTTGTCCCATCTTTATAAAAATAGTACAATCTCGAAGTTGTTGTAGCTTTTGTATTTTACTAAGAGCCATATATAACATTTATATAGCCCAGAGATACCCTAAAAGGGAACAGACATTTTCCTGTGGGGCCTCTCCTATTAACTCCAGATTCCCATTAAATGAATTAAGGTTTTAACTTGGCAGTGAGTTCACATTTTAACTGAGTCTCCTTTCTGGTCATTATTGTAGCTAAGTTATGAAGTGTCAATGCCCATATTGTCTTTCCTTGTACTGCTTGTACAGCACCCAGATGGAAACAACCAGTCTTTTATTAATGGGGCAAGCCTCATCTTACTCACTTGGAGAGAAAAACTAATAAAATCATAAATGTATTCAGTCATTTGAAGACAAACTTTTGGTTTGAGTTGTATGGGTTACCACTGCTGTCCAGCTGGTCCTAACCAAAAAAAGAAGAAAAACAATTTGAGTTGAAAGTTTTCTAAGGACAAACCTAATGTGGAGGTTTGATGAAGCCTGGGTGAACTTAACAGACATGAATCTTTAAGATTTAAAGGTGCAGATAAAAATTTATAGAGGCATGCTTGGAAGGTGGCCATAGTGAACAGCTTGGCGAGCAGAGCAACATCACAGTGGGATGCCTAATAAGCTCTGTGCAATTTTTCACCCTGTATTTTAGCAATAAAAAAAAACAGTTTAAACAGCCTCCCCCAGAACCACAGCCGCTGCACTGCGTGCCATCTGGAGCCTGCTTTCATTTTATAATCCAACTGTCATTAAAATGCTTCTTGGCAGTTTACAGCTCGTTCCCCCTGTGCAGATGTGGAAACGATCTTCAGACGGGGGCCCTCTGATCAAAGTGCTCACTGCTGTCAGACACAACACTTACTACCCTCAGGCTAACTTCCAGTCCTACCCGGACTGGATACTCCCAATATTCATTTATTTATTTATGATACCAAGTGCACCTCTTGCTTCAAAACTCAGGTCAACTCCAAAGTTGGAAAACCTATTCCGTGCACAAAGAGGTTGCGGGTTAGAAGCATTGCCAAGTAAGAAAATGATCATATTTTTGGTTTTTGTTAGTTAATAGTACTGTAAATGGTGAATAATGATAACTTGGATTTATCTACATCTTATGGGAAAGTGGAAGAAAGAGGAAATAAAATACCAAACCAAGACTGACCCAGTTTTTTTTATTTATTTACTTTTATTGCTGAACCTATCCAGTTTCCTTTTTTTCGTTAAACACCACTACATCAAAGCAAAACAAGGTCCTTATCTGTTAGTTTTGAATATGGTTGGATAATTTTGGCATCTGAGGGCAGCTGCCTGATTAAATTAATTTAAGTGCAGCCATTATAAACAAAAAGAATACAGCAGCCGTGATGCCAACCATATGTGGACAGGATCACAACCAGAATTTAGTGGATGATATTCTTCATGCTAGCTGTGAATCATTTCTTTGAGAAAAAAAAATGCACTGTGATATTTCCAACAGCTGTTAAAACTGTGTTTGAAGATATGACATGAGTGTGTGTGTGTGTGTGTATATATATAAACAAATTTATATAAGAAAAAAAATATATATATATATATATATATATATATATATATATATATATATATATATATATATATATATATATATATATATGGCGGCGCGGTGGTCGACTGGTTAGCACGTCCGCCTCTGAGGTCGTGGGTTCAATCCGACCTCTGGCCTCCCTGTGTGGAGTTGCATGTTCTGCCCGTGCTTGCGTGGGTTTTCTCCGGGTACTACGGTTTCCTCCCACATTCCAAAAACAGGCTTGGTAGGTTGATTGGACACTCTAAATTGCCCTTAGGTGTGATTGTGAGTGCGGATGTTTGTTTGTCTCTGTGTGCCCTGTGATTGGCTGGCAACTAAAGCTGGTAAATTTAAGTTTTTCAGTTATTGTGGCTGAGTAATTGTTTTATTGTGCCAGCAACGGTTTTGTATTTCTTCATGCTTTTGAAAATATATATAGATTTTTGTCAAAATTATGGCTTATTATATGGCTTTTTTTCAGATAATATTGCATAATAGTAGTCACCATAAATACATGGAAAAATATACAGATATTCCATGTGATCGGAATCGGTATCGGCCGATCTCACTCATGCATTATCGGTATCATAAAACCTGATCGGAACATCCCTAATATATATATATATATATATATATATATATATATATATATATATATATATATATATATAGGTCCGCTGATAGTGTAGTGGTACACACGCCTGAGTTGTGTGCGGGCAGCGTGGGATCGATTCCCGCCCAGTGACAGTGTCTATGTGTGCCCTGCGACTGGCTGGCGACCAGTTCGGGGTGTAGTCTGCCTTCGCCCATTGACGGCTGGGATAGGCTCCAGCAACTTCCCGCGACCCTATATAGGGTAAGCGGTTTGGAAGATGACATATATATAGTCCAGGCCGACACCCTGGACTGGTTGCCAGACAATCGCAGGGAACACATAGACAAACAACCATTCACACTCACAATTAAACCTAGTGACAATTTAGAGTGTTCCATTAACCTACCATGCATGTTTTTGGAATGTGGGAGGAAACTGGAGTACCCAGATAAAACCCAGGCAGGCACAAGGAGGACATGCAAACTGGATTTGAACTGCGGAGCTCTGCACTGTGAGGCGGACGTGCGGACCGTGGAACCTCGATCTAGTTGTAATTGGTTCCATGAGCCCATTGTATCTTGAAACGCTCCGTTTCAGCACCAAAGTGTAGTTATATTTACTTTTTTTTTAACCAATGTGTGGTTAAAAATAAACAAAATGTGATGTAGAAACAAGTTCAATCACACACAATTATGAAAAAATAAAACACTTAAAGAACAACTATTTATTGCTCATTAACTTTACCAAAACAGGAGAAAAGTTTAAATCGACTACAGCTCTTAATTGAAAAAGTCAAGTCATCTTCCATATAATAACATGGAGAAAACCTGACTGAAGTGTTTCTTATGTCTGTTTCTTTTCAAATTCATTGGTTGATTTTGGCATTCCAATTCAGAGAATCTTGTCTTTTTCTTAAAAGAAAAAACAAATCATTAAGTGGAATGTCACATTGTCATTTAAAAGAATGATTCGCTACAAATTTCTTTTTATCATTTTAATAATGTTTTGATTATCTCACTCACGCTATCACCCGCAGCTGCTTTTTCATTTTTCTGTGTAATAAAAATCACAACAAGACGTATGTAGCCTAGTTACAAAAGGCGAGAGGGAGAGTACAGATCTTTATGTACAGAAGTATGGCAAGCACTTCCAATAACACTCCCTTTAGCAGTTTATCAATTGTTTAGAACTTGTTTAGCACTTTATTTACGTCTTCGGGAAAAGTTCAACGTGTTTGTTAACATGGGACCGGCTTACGCATTCATTCAACGCGGTCACTTCTGACATCAGTGACTGGGTGAATGTATTGTTTGTAGGTAAAGCTTCCGCCTCGCGACAACATGCGGCGACGGCTTTATGGCATGATTAATCTGACATTAACCATTCATTGTCTTAATTAATAACGCCGCAACATTTTAACAAATAAAATACACCACTTATTTTTGACCTACTGCCCATAGAGAGCTGGGGTAGGCTACAGCACCCCCACGACCCTTGTGAGGAATTTTTGGGGGATGAAAAGGAAATTGTTTTCGGACCTCACAAACCCAACAGCGATTTAAGTTGACCATACATGCAGAGGTGGAACTTCTGAATATATATGACTATACTGTGGAACCTATAGAAACAAACAACCATTAGCACTCATATTTACACATCATTGAGTGGGAACTGAAGCCACACTGCCTACACCCACTCAGGTTAGGCGTATGTACCACACGACATCATCAGTGACTCTCACATTCCAAGATGGAGAATTGAAATACTGCAACTAGCAAGAGCATCAAACAACATGGCATTACATGTTGGATGATAAGCAATATTGCTGATAAAATATTGCACAGGCACATTAGCTTCTTTAAGTTTCAGCCAAGAGACAAATCTAGTCGCAGTAACTTAATAACATAAGTGTTTCTGGCAGCAGATAGAAAGGTGATAGCAGTGTCTCTATATCATATCGCTTTGCCACATCCAGTGTGTAGCCACATTATTTACAGTCAGTCCATCGACCTCAGGCCTTCTCACCGATGTGTCATAGCGTGCATGGCATTAAAGCACCGACTGCGTGTTGACTGAGCTCCCCTAAAGCCAGTGACGCATGTTCCCTTCGTTTGGCACACGTCCCAGCATAACAACTGGGGCCATATTCGGTCTGTCAGTGCCATGTGTTTGCTCTCCTCACAGCACAGCGGTTGATGTCACTCAAAAGTCTGCATCCCTACTTCCCACCTCCTGGCATTGCTGAGGGCATCCGAGACTTAGCAGGTCTGCACAAATGAAGTCAACTTAATTTAATGGCTGTCAATGCTGCCTGTAATAGTAGTGCTGCTCAGAGTAACACTTACGTCCTCAAAGAGAAGAGTAGCAGAAGCCCAGGCTGACAAGAAAATCTGCTTTGGTCACGCAGATGTTCCTCTGAATGATGCTGATTTGATCCTCAGTGTCCATAAAAACTTAAGAGGTCAAGTTCGACAGTGATGTTTTGCCAGATTATTTCATCTAATTACCGCTACTGGTAACTGACAAGGGAAAATAATGGGCAAATTTCAGCCAAATTGAAGCACACAACGGCAACGTATGTATGTGTCGATGGTCAGTGGGTCGAGCAATTCACATTAGTTCTCAAGGCCACTAGCTGCTTTCTTTATCAATGCGCAAGCCACTCATCACACATAGCCGGCTTCCGATGTGGCTGGCTCTGTACGGGGCCGTAGCTTGTTCAAGTCGGGCTCAAGGCAAACAATATCACCCCTTCAATCCTCATCGTAATTTAGTTCAATTCTGATAAAGGTTTCTTCTTGCGTATGAAAATATAGGGGTCACACTGTTACATCCATGCGCTGAAGCCACTGGATTATGGTTTCATAGAGCTCTGTGAGAGCAACATTACCATCGCAGAGCCAGTGTATAGGACAGTGGTGAATCCGATGTTGTGCAGTTTGGGGTACAGATCCGTAGTCACAAGATGTTGATTTGATGAAGTCCCAGCAAAACATGCTGTTTTGAAGTGACCGACCCCAGTTCTGAGATGGTTGAGTCTCACCCAATCTTTCTAGGGCAGTCCTAAACCAGGCGGGGCTTCGATGTTTGGGTGTACTGTAAACTGATCTGGTCTTTCATTTTTATTTCCTCAACTGCAACTCCAGGATTCCAAGAACGTGGAAGTCAACCCAAACATATTTTTTTCAAGAATATGTTCTATGCAAGCCCACTAGTTGAAACAAGGCATTCTGATAAATACTGTGTTTGTGGAATAAGAGTTAATCCACTCGTTTTTAGCCCTCTTGTGGGGGCGGCCATTTTGTCACTTCTGTCGACTGAAAATGACATCACAACTTAACGACCAATCGCGGCTGACCTGTTTTCTGAAGCTGAGCCGTGATTGGTCGTTACCTGAGTCTTAGTAGTTGTGATGTCGTTTTCTGTTGGCAGAAATGACAAAATGGCTGCCCCCTGAGATGGCTAAAAATGGGGGGGGATTTTGCTGCTTAACTCGTATTCCACAAACACAATATTAATCAGAATCCCATGTTTCAACTAGTGGGCCTCCTGGGAACATAGTCTTAAAAAAATATGTTTGGGTTGATTTCCCCTTTAACGTTAGAGTCAAAGAGGTCTGCGGCATGGTCAGCGAAGGGGTGACAGGACTTCAATCTCTGGAGTATCAGAGGTTGTGCCTTGGTGACCAGCTAATTAAGGGGATTGTTTTTCTCCAGCACAGCTTGTTGAGTAAGATGATAGGCACAGAATGGGTGGGGTAATGGCTGATAGTTCCGGGAGGAGGTCAGTAGAAGTGGCGCGCAGACATCCGGTGATTATTCTCATAATTTTAGTGAAGCATACTGTATTTAGTAGTGCTATAGACGACCGCAAAGGCACTTGTACGGAGTATGGCATTGCAAACAATCCAAGACCATCTCAGCAGGTTGTTTCGTGATGCAAGTTTGGCTCAAGATTGTCAATATGATGTTTGCATATAAGTTGTTGGTCAAGCTTCACTCCTAAGTACAAGGGGAATGGATTACGTGAAAGTCCCATTTAGGTAGACCTAGAGTTGGTTTCTAGATTCATTCTTGTTCAAGTAATTTCATTTCTAGAGCTATAAACTTTTGTGTTATGATCACTGATCAGCAAGATTGTATGAATAAAATTATGACTTGCTTGAACCGAGACTTGACCCAATTTGTTTAAAATGTGGTGCTTTTTTTTTATTTTCCAGAGTAACTTGGGATTTGCGTGAAACTTGAAGGTTACGACTTGAGACTTCCTTGTGACTTGCACATATGTGACTTACTCTCACCTCTGCTCCTAGTAACTTGATCATACTTAAGGAGACATTATTATGCCTCCTCTAATCTTCCGAGCCATGTAGCTTTTCCACATGCTGGTACAGATCAAAGCAGCATGGATTTGCGCATAAGGGAGTGCAGTGAACGAGGATTTGGGCTTAATTGAAGGCAGCTGCCCCTAAGCATGCTCTCTTAGTTTCTCAGATTTCCACTTTTAATAGGAGTTCATTTGCCCAGTATTCCCTCCAGAGTCCGAGGGACGCCAGGGCTTGCATGATTTCAGGTCTGGCAGTCATCTCTGAAGCAAACCGATCGGAAACTCTACGTGCTTTGCTGTTAATTGACTCTGCACATGCGAACATCAGCTGACAGTTTGGAAAGCTATTTAACACATTCCAACATTGAGGGCATCCCGACGAACAAAACATTTGCTGGAAAGATTGTCCTGGTCAACAGAATTTTTTTAAATCAAAGATGACTTAATGTGTCCCTCAATGTATTCTTAATCCTCATTTCTTTATTTTTTTTTCTCTAGGACATCTGATTTATGAGATATTTTCATTTTTTGTTTTCACCTTTGACCTATAAAAGCTTGCACAATATTACAATGCGTTGTAATTTATAGCTATGCGGTTTCAGAAAAAAATCCACCCACTGCTGAACCAAACCCTTAATTCATAAATATTACTAAATATATTACTATATTACATACTATATAATATATTGTTATTATATAATAATTATTATTATTAAAACCTGATGCGCTAGAAAGAAAATGAGGCCAGATTCGGAATCAGGGCAAAATAAAAAAAAATATCTAGTTTTACTTTCTCTGATTAAAAAAAATAGCAAATATTTGTTGACCAGTGTAATCATCTGTCATCTGTTGGTCAATGCATGTAGTCTTCTGATTTAATTCTCTTACTTGTGTCAAATGTCAAACATCACAATGTAAGCAATCACACACACTCATCGCAGTGCATCTCAAGAGGAAAAGGCAAAGCTGAAGGTAAACCACTGTTTTATTGAGGTTTAATTTTGCTCTTTAAATCAACCGGAGAACCTAATATGGTTCGTGTGACTTAAGTACTTGTGTTTGGGCAGAAATACGGCAGCTACGCAAGTGCTTGTAACATCTTCTTTGAGGTTGTTGCCGTGCTTGAACTTGCTCCTACCAAATAGCCTTGGCCTTGCAACTTGGCTCTGTTCTTTATGACTCAACAGCAGCACCGCCTTGAGTATGGACAGGTCACGGGTGAGAAAGGAATCACATCTGAGCCCTTTTGTTTACATGCGGAGGCAACGAAGCCCTAAAAGCTATGGCACATCGGTGCAAAATAGTGTTACTTTGCCTTCCAAACAGTCTACAAAACATGACTTTACAGAGCTCTTTGCTCACTGGCCTCTTTGTCTAAGAAAGAAATGGAGTCTTTCCGAATATCCATTCAAAGGCCACAGTGGGATTTAGGGTGAGTTCAATTCCTTGCCAAAGGCAATGTAATGTTTCTCCAAGGAACTTTTAACCCCGATGACAACAGGAATTTCTATATTTAGCCACAATTGCATATGCCATTTGTTGCGAAGGAAATTCAAGCCCTCCTGTATTAGGCAGCACCATTCAGCCAAGTCAAGTCGGGAAAAACCTTGGAGTGCCAGCTCTTAACACACACAGTCTTGCATTTCCAGCCAGAAGAAATGTGTAAGTCATTACAGTCCATCCATGTTTATTGAATAAAACCCCACTTAAGTGTTATGTTTATGCACGGTCAGAAACACTCAAATCTTACATCCAGGCACACAAAACCATTTGTATCTTTTTTGACTTGGTACAGAACATCTGCAGCCAATATAGAATCAATTTTACTTGAATTACTCATGTGGAAAATGCATATAGTGCTGTTATTCAAATACACCACTTAAAAAGTTAGAACACAGTGTCATGTCACGTCAGACCAGTGCAGACACACAACGGCTTTTATCTGTTGAGCTGCTTGTTTGGCTGTACTCACGCTGCTTCACTGGATGTGTGTTGCAGAAACTTTTTATTGCGCACGAGTTAAGACTGCATCATTTAAAATGTAGCGCATTATATAAATTGAGCTGTTTGATACTTTTGGACGCTTTGCAATTTAACATAATTATTTTTACTGAGAGTCGAAATAGACAAAAAATTACAATACATTCATATAATTTTGCATAGTACTTCATGTAGGGTTTTGCGTAGCCATGACCAGCAGTGTGGCCACAGTTACCTTGATAAGTAACTGTTACTTTACTGATTACTTGATTTTAAAAAGAACTTACTTTACAGGTTATATGATTTTAAAAGTACTTAAATTAGATTACCAGCTACTTTTTTGGTTTTATCCAGCACCTGGTGACAATATCGTTTCAACATAAAAATTACAACTCGTTTGGCCAATATTTTAATGGAAGGACATGTTTAACAGTAATATTTTATTATTGCCTTAACTATACTGGTAGGTGTTTTTTTTTTATATGACAAACAATAATGGCGGCACATTCTTTATTACATTTAAAATAAAGAGGCTACTTGTTAACATTAGCACTTTTTCAAATTCACTTTTGACTTCGAAAATCAGTAACATGAAATAGTTTGTTGAAATGTCAGACGTCCAACTGCTATAAAGGTTCTCCTCCTTCACCTTTAACCACTAAACCAGCCTATCTTAACGTCAGATAAAGCCGAGATGCTCAAAGCTTAGATGGTCCTTTTCTGTCATTGAAGAGCCAGAAACGGAAAAAGTGAGATTCAGCTCCTCACAATTTGTTCATTCACTCTACTGAATTGTCATTGTATCTCCGTGAGAGCCCACTTTGCCATCATCTCTGACTCCAACATTTTGCTGTATAATCTGTCTGTCTGTCTATCCGGCACGAGTTTTTATTGCAGCTGTGTCAGACATGTTGCATACTCAAGAGGAGTTAGTTGCGTTTTTATTTTCCGATGGTGCTGCTTGACTTTTATGCCACAGTAACACAAAGTTCAATTATGTAACATGCAAAAAAATATGTAACTATGCAGATGCTGCCCTACCCACAAACAAGATACGTTCCAGAAGGCTGATTTATTCCTATATCATTACTATTAAATTGTTTTTCATTCGTTATTAGCTGGAAGATGCCTGCTTTCTGTACGCTTGCCAATCCCTGGGAAGATGTCTTCACCATGCCGCCATGCACGCTCAAAAGATGCGCACTTTTAGCACACTCAACTGGTGCTTGGTCACACCGCCGCACAAATGTTTTCGCCCCCAGTCGATTGATCTCCATCACACCGTGATTTTAGCACATAAGACACAAAGAAACGTTCCAAACAGCTAAAGCACAAGAAAAGGCTCGTCACTCAAATTGACGTTGGAGGGGTGGTGGTGTAGCGTGTTATTGTATTGTGAACCAAATTTTAGATCGCACAGCAGTTTGTTTGTGTGTCCTGATTTTTGTAACACAGATATTTCTGAGTAGGGTAGCTTCTGTTTAGTATAAATGGGAAAGAAAATTGCTTAGGTTTTTTTTTGTTTCCGTTATGTTTTGTTTCAAGCAGTTGGAAAAGCCCATCCCAAATACTGAACCTATCACCAACCTTTGCCACTTTAAAGAAGGCAGATCATTCTCAGAGTTATACCGTACAACAAACAGGCCGCTGTCAATCTCTTACTGTTTTTATATGTATGGGGAAAAATGGACCGGCTTAATGTTTCGACACAAGTGATCATCCGTCCTCATCTCTTTAATGAAATTAGATTAAGTTCACCTGGGAAAGAGCTGAGAAAGCAGAATGCCTCACCACCTCCTTTAATCTAAAACCAATTTGCCAGTAATATTTCTTTCCCAGCAGCTTGGGATTTGCCGGCCCTGATTCAAAATGGAGGAGGAACGAGATGAGACCTGAGCTGCCTGGTTGCATTCAGCTCCCCACAGGCTCTGAGAAATTAGAACTGACACCGGCAACACAGGCCTTAATATGGAGATGTCATTTTTTTCTCCTCTTGATGTGGACGATGTGGCTGCCTTACCATTTGTTTTGTTTTTCTTCTTTATTCCATTTCATTCATATTGGTTAACTTAACAGTAAAAAAAAAAAAACAAGGGGGACAAATTACTGCTTAAAAGATTAAATATTTCCCCCCCAAAAGTAATTTAGTCTCTGATTAAGATAACATTAGGCCTTGGGGACTTTATTAAGTCAGAGCAACTATACCTGTGGTCAGGAATGAAGATCTCAGTATACATAGAGGAAATGTATCTCTGAAATGAAAATTGAAGTTTAATTGCACAACCAGTGGTATCATTTGTGTTCTTGTGTCCCGGCTTTGGAGTGAAGTGAGTCAAAGGGCACGCTCGACAGTGAAACCCAGCCCCAATGCAAGTTGGGAAGAGTAGGCATGATGACAGTCAAAGACTTGTAGCTTCTGCAGGGTCATCTAACAGACAAGCCAACTGACATCAGCAATGATGGCTTGTCACTAGCAATACATATCATAAAGCAATGCGGAGCCAGGGAAGATGGCTGCTGCATCGGTGTGGCACAACAGCCTGGCTCTGGAACTCTCTTAAAGATTGTCAAAGATGGGATATTGTAAAGCATGCAATGTCAGTTTGTACAATATGTGGTTATACCTCTGGGCAGTACGCAGGGGACACCCTGAACTGGTTGCCAGCCAATCGCAGGGCACACAAAGACGAACAACCATTCCTACTCACAATCAATTTACAATCAAAATTTCGAGTGTTCCACCATGCATGATTTTGGAATGTGGGAGGAAACCGGAGTACCCAGAGAAAACCCACACTGGCAAGGGGAAAACATACAAACTCCACACAGGAAGGCCGGAGCCGAACCCTGGACCTCTGTACTGTGAGGCGGACATGCTAATGAGTCGACCACCGTTCTGTTTATTTATTTATTGATTAGAACTGACTCAAGTCATGTAAAGCAACAAAAAATGCACTTCATAAGTGAGTAGCAAAGAGGAGCCAGACAGAAGTTTGAAAAACACCACAAAATACAACAAGGCCAGGACCATACAGGACTGTCATCTTCCCTGATGAGTCTAATTTTCAGCTTTGTCCAACACCTGTCAGTCTAATGGTTAAATTACTCACTGCTCAAGTGTCTAATAAAGGTATTTTGTTTGTTAAAAAGCTGTTGTGAGTATAATTTAATGTAAATTATGTCCTATAAATGAATGAGAGACAATTGGTGGAGCGCCATTGTCCCGTGCGGCTCTCGCTCTGCATGCAGGTCAGCTATTATAAAACATATTAGTTTGGTGCCCAAAAAAAAAGGGGACGCGAGTTGCAAAAGATTTTACTGCACTTCACTTCAAAGAAGAGGAAGTCAATCCTTAGTACGGCGCACAAAACAACTGCGTCCCGATTGCACCCCGGAATTCTTTTTTTTCATGGGGGAATTATGTCAACAAGAACCACATAAGAGCATTATTTTATTTATTTCGACTGTCTGGCATGCACTAGCCACAACATCATGACTATCACATCTACAGCCTATTTTACAACACGCGACAAGGCTGCTCCTCCTCCTTCTCCTGTGTGTCAGTCGAGCAATTGAGCAATTCATCCTGAGACTCGTCAGTGTTTTGAAGCAGATGTAACGCCTCCTCTACTCTTTTTAATCGATCATGGCCACCAGCAGCGTTTCTCAATGCAACCGCTGGTTGCTATAAAAACCTACTGTGCGTACCGTCAACTTTACTGGAACGCTGTAGTTAAAGGAGTAATGGCTCGTAACTATCTTTATATTGTTTAATACCATAAAATTGCACCATGGTAATGAAGTATATACATAATTGGGAAAAGTCATGAGCCCAGGAGCATAGTAGGTATAATAACATAGGAGTAAAAACACATCAAAGTTTGAAAACAGTCAAAATGGCTGCTCTTGTACTCCTAGTGTTAAGGAAAGGTGGACATTGAACTATTTTTCACAGGAACACAATAACTGTGTCTGCCTCATTTGCAAGGAAACTGTTAACTATTTCCCTGTTTTTTATTTATTTTTTTAACATTTATTTTCCACAAAATGCCATGTTTCAAATTAACCCTGGCCTGTACTGGTGAATAATATATGTACAGTATGTATATTTCACATATTTCCCTGTCATAGATTTAAATTGTTAAGATAACATTTAAATGCTAGTTGTTATAGATATTTGAAATGTAATTTGCACTGGTGAATTATTTTACTTATTTCTCAGTTTTAAATCTAAAAGTTCAGTGAACATTTATTTGACAGTGATATGTCATGTTTCAAATGGACCAAAAGACACATTTAAGAATCTTGAAATTTAAATAAAAAAGTGGTTTGCAAAATGTGCTTGAATTTATTGGTGTTCCCTGTAGAAAAGAATGTCAGGCTAAATAGTCGGCCCCTGCATTTTCACCTCACCAAATCTGGCCTTCTTTTGGACACCCCTGGGCTTAAAGCGGAAGTCAACCCAAACATATTTTTTTCAAGAATATGTCCCCAGCGGGCCCACTAGTTGAAACACGGCATTTTGATTAATTGTGCGTTTGTGGAATACAAATTAAGCAGCACAATGCACTAGTTTTTAGCCATCTCTGGCTTCTGTCGACTGAAAATGACATGATCACGCCAACTGCTCACAACAACCAATAACGGCTGAGCCCCCAGTGATGGCTAAAAATGAGGGGATTAACACTTATTCCACAAACACAATATTTATTAGAATGCCCTGGTTCAACTAGTGGTCTTGCATAGAACATATTCTTGAAAAAAAAAAATGTTTGCGTTGACTTCCACTTTAAGTGACGAGAGTACAGGATGTAGCAAAACATGTGACTGTATGTTGTCGCTCGCCACTTTTTTTTTGTCATCCTCTGCCCCCGCTAAATCTGTTTTGTGTGGCAACGTGCCATTGGTTTATTCAGATATTGTGAAACTAATTACAGTCGGGGCCACACCTGGACGCAGCAGTCAAATGAATTAAAGGTGTGAAAAACAGTGTGTGGTCAGGTGGCGAACAGTGAACGGAGGGTTTGTTTTCATTGGAATGATATGGTTAGAAGCTGGCACCTGTCTTGGCAAAAAGCGGTAGAAAATGATCACAACAGGTTTAGCTTGAGTACTCGCAATTACAGATGAGAGGCTTTGACTCCAGTGAGCGGAATCCATTGTTTCACTCTTCAATCACCTTTTCTTCCCATGTGAAATGATAGCTGGTCTCAGTAATGTCACCCGTGCCCTACATTTCACAGCAATTTTCTGTGAGTGGGTCATGTTTTTCATTGCAGTTATTGTACTGTAGTAATATCTGTTTCTGAAGAAATGAATAGGCCACTACTGGTTTAACCTTTACCCAGATTTCTTCCATGCAGTAAACCTGGAGTGGCCTATTAATATTCCTTAACCATTTGACATTTGCCAGATGTAGTCACTCACTCAAGCCTCATTGTATTTGTTTAGCGCATACTGGGTAATGGTTGGTTGGTGGCAGCCACCTGCTTACAAGTTGCAATGCCTTTAGGGAACCTCACTACATTCTAATTCCTTTACAATTTAGCAATTACTCCCTGGTAAATGAATGAGATAGCATGCCTAATCTCCCGTAAGCTTAGCTCCCAGTTCTGTAGGACTGTCTACAGAGTTTCCTATAAATAAAACATTGATAGCAAGCCCAATTTACATTAAGTGCAGCCTGGAATGTCAATATTCTTTTATCTTTTTATTGAAGTGAGAAAGGAGCAAGGCCGCAAGCTAGTTGCGGCACAGCCTGTCAGTCATCATGCACCTCCCTGGCATCATTGCATGGGGTGAACAAGAAATGTAACACAAGAAGGAGGCTGTGATTGTTTTGTTTTGACCCTTATACCAGCTCCATATAGTACCATTTGAACTACCGTATATGTCTGTGGCACAATTGACTAAGATTCCAAATAGTGGACACAAAATGTTGTGTTCACTACAAGTGTCAAAATGAATCTATTAATCATCAAATTCCACGCCAACTAATGTGATAATCAATTAATCGTTTAAAGCTACAGTTTAAAAAAGTTAGAAATCCTCTGATTTCAGCCACTCAAGAGTAAATATTCTCTGATTTGTGTAATCCTTCATGAAATCAGACAGATAATCTCCTGTGTATTATCAAAACAAGACCATTGCAAACATCTGCTTTTACTTCGGAAAAACATTATAATTTTTTCCCAATTTTTGACATCTTACAAACTGAACCAGTAAATGAATCATAATCAATTTATGGAAAAAAACAATCAGTCAGTTTTGCCCATGACAAAAACAATCGTTATTTGAAGTCATAGTATGAATAATTGACATTCAATTTCCAGTAGCCTAAGAAGTGTATATCAAACTAGTAGCCCTTGCATTAATCAGTACCCAAGAATCCTGCCGGATTGTCTACCTTTGCAGCAATTATTATTCATTCATTGTTGTCTGTTTTGTTCACTCTCATCTGATTTACATATAGTCAATACGTCATAGGATGCAACACAATATCTAATACTGAGAACAATCAATAAAATTACATGGCAAGATGTGTTATCTTGTGCAAGAGCTTGTGCAAGGGCATTCTTGATCAGCTAGAGGGTCTCGAGATTAGTTTCAATAGCAACATTTTAAACGGATTGTATCAGTCCAAGCTAGAGGTCGAGAATGGACACATTTTTCGAAAGGACATTTTTATGTTGGTGTATACCTAATGATTTATTTCGTTCTTAAAGTATGGTGCTGGATGGCAAATTGCGGTAGAGTGTTGGAGCAATTTTTAAAATTATTTTTATTATTTATTTTTTTAGCTATCATCTATGCATCTATGACGATTTTCTTAACCCAAATAATTCTAACTCCAAAAATGCAAAACCAATTCTGTGACTACTTCTCTGAAGTATAATGCCCTACTTAGTACATCATACTGAGCTGGATACATTTTCTACCTTGCACTTAAATATTCATTGTTTACAAAAAACCCAAAACTACAACAACCTAAAATATATTTATCAACTCTGTCACATTCCTTCACAGTCATGGCATTCTCTGAAACTTGATATAATCAATCTCTACTTTCTGCCTCACTGTCTTGCTACAGTATATATTCCTATTTACCAAAAGTGGGGAGCTGAGTGTGCATCTTGAAAACACAAATATACAAAACTGTATTGTTTTGTATATGTATATTGAAATCCATTCTTTCAATCCCTCGCATGGGAAAAGTAGTATAATTGTTTATCTCCAAAGACCACCGGACACTGACGTATGCAACTTTAACGAGGCACTTTTCTCCATCTTGGATAGTATAACTAAGGAATATAAAATGCGTTTACTTCTTGCCGATTTCAACATTGATTTGTTTAAGAGTGAATCATCATCTACCACACTCTAAAAAGAGTTGGGTAAAAATAACACAATTTGGGGTCAAACATGGACCAATCCGCTAATTGGGTAAAATTGACCCACCTCATTGCATTGTTTTGTACAAAACAGCCCATTTTTGGGACTGTTTCTGTTAAAACAATTCAGAAAGTTGGGTCAAATTGACCCAAGTAGTGAATCAGTCCATTTTTGACCCAACATTGTGTTATTTTTAACCCAAGTGTTTTTAGAGTGAGACTTCATAAACGCACTCAAAGCTACCAATTTTTTTCCACCAATTCTTAAGCCCTCTCATGTTACTACACCCTCAGCATCACCTATTGACAATATCCTATTTACTTCTTTTGATTTTTAAATTACAGCAGGATTATTGATATCAGACATTTCTGACCATCATCCCATTTTTCAGATTATGCATACCAAGGGAATAACAGCGGTACTAATTCATATCACTCTCAGACCAAATTTCATAAATGTATCCATCCATCCTGCCCTGCGATTGGCTGGCAACATATTCAGGGCGTCCACCGCCTACAGCCCGAAGACAGCTGGGATAGGTTCCAGCACGCCCCGCGACCCTTGTGAGGATAAGCGGTATAGATAATGGATGGATGGATGGATATCCATCCATCCATCATCCTAACGGGGGTCGCGGTCATGCTGGAGACTATCCCAGCTATCTTTAGGCAGCAGACGGGGTACACCCTGAACCGGTTGCCAGCAAATAGCAGGGCACACAAAGACAAACAACCATTCACACTCATACCTAAAGACACCTTAGACTGTTCAATCAACCTATAATGCATGTTTTTGGAATGTAGGAGGAAACCGGAACACCCGGACAAAACCCACCCAGGCACAGGGAGTACATGCAAACACACAGGGAGGCCGGGGCTGGATTCGAACCCTCGACCTCTGCGCTGTGAGGTAGACGTGCTAACCAGTCGATCACTGTGCCTCCCTTCATAAATGTACAACAATATTTATATATACTATATTAGTATATAAAATCTAGTAAAATACATTTAACTAAATTTGGAGTCCTTTAAGTCCTCAATGTCTACAGCTAAATGGTGTTGATGAGGCCTGTCAGTTATGTTTACTTTTTTGTAATTCAATTATAAAGACTTGTTTTCCTTTGATCAGCCTCAAAAACAAGAGTAACTCATCAAAAGGGAAACCTTGGATTACAGATGAGTTTATAAAAAGATCACTAAAGAAAAATAAATTATATAGGAAAGGTATTACAAATCCTACTTTGAACTAACCGTTTAACCGTCTACGATTTATTAAACGTTTAGTATTTTACTAGTCGGTTAAACGCTGCATTAAAAATCACGCATCTTGTTCCTCACGCCTCTGCCTCTGTAAACAAGCTGTGCACCAAGAGAGAAAATTGCTCCCCTCCCCCCCGCCCACACGGACACATAGTAGGGGGCGGAGACACTAAGTTTGGGGAAGAAAAGTAAATTCCGTTGAAGCTACAACGAAAAACAACGGCATCATTTGGCAGTATTTTGATTTAGCAGATGACAACAAGGTCGTTTGGAGGCTTTGTAAGCTTAAATTCGCTTACAACCACTCTCTCGGAGCGATGAGAAACCACATCCAAAGTAAATCTCTATGAGAACCTGCAGGTCGATGGCGGCGGTGTCAGGCAGACGAGCATGAGCGCGTTTGTTCCAGCCAGGCGCTACGATGCTCACCGCACAGCAAAGATTACCCAACTAATTTGTAAAATGACGCGATATGCTGCCGCTTTCTTTTTTTGAGGGCAAACGGTTCGAAAAAAATTTATGCTGTATATCGAGCCTGAGTAGGCTACGTGGTGCCAAGTCGCAAAATAATAACGCCCCAACTCGAGAGTAGCCATAAGCCAAATGAAAGAGTAGATACTACGAGCGTTTGAGCGGCTCAGCTATGTGGCCAATGCCTTAACTACAGACGGATGGACGTCCATAGCCACCGAATCTTACATGACTATAATGTGTATAACGTATGTGGACGAAGGACATCTCCGCAGCTGTGTTCTTCAGAATTCGGACAGCGCCTTGGAGGAAAGACATACAGCTGAAAACTTGGCTGCTCTCCTGCGGAGTGTCATGGGTACATGGGCACTAGAAAATAGAGCCGTCGCCTGTGTGCATGATAATGCACCTAACATATGGCGAATGAGACCCTGCTGGACTGGGAATCGGTACCATTACTCATTACATTATTCATAATAAATGCCATGCATTGCATTGGCAAATGTATCAGAAATGTATTTCTCTTTCAATTGTTCACTTTTATTCAGTCAGTCAGTTGTTGTTACATCAATAGAATTGAAATTAACAAACTGTCCTAAATGTTTGGGTTGAAATAGCCCCTACTGTAAATACACAAAACATTTGTACTTTACACTTTGAATTCAATGTATTAAATTTCAAGTTTTCTTGCTTATAGACTAGTCGACTAGTCGCAAATAAAATTTGAGACTAGTCGGCGGGCAAATTAGTTGAAATTCCCATCCCTACTTTGAACAGTTACGAAATGTATAAGAAATACAAAAATAATTGTAATGTCAGTTAGGAAGATTCACGAGGACCTCACACTATGTTTTTGAGTGTAGATTTGGATAACTGTCTCACCTGGAATTATCATGTTAATCTAGTAACAAAAAGATCAATCAAAAATCTTGGTATTCTGAAAAAGGCTAATCCCCTGGTCCATCCGTCTGCTCATGTAACCTTGCATTAGAGTTAGGTTTTTAAAAAAAAATCTCCATTCTTGTAATATTGTTTGGGCGTCAACGTATCCAACATATCTGAGCAAACTGCTGTTAATCCAGAAGTCATTTTTGAGAGTGATTTCTTTGTCTGGCACATGTGATTGTTCTTCGCTTCTTTTTAGGAAATATTCGATATCACCCAATCATAAGATCAAGTACTTCCATTCCATCTACAGTGTGCAAGCTCTCCCGGTCACTTTTCACATTTTCTTTGAATTTTCATCTGGCTTTCATATTTACTCAACTAGACATAGTAGCAATTTTCATTTACCTTTTTATTGGGCATCTTACCATCAGTTTAATATTTCTTTCAGAGGCCCTAAACTTTGGAACGACTTGGATATATGTACTCCCTCTTTTACAACCTTTAAAAAGTCATTGAAACTGCAGTTAATCTTATCTAAATGTATCTATTTTAGTTTCCCTTTCACTGACATTGTAATGAAATCTCAGTTCTGGATTTGTTTACTTGTTTACATTCTATTACGTTAACTTAAAGATAAAGCATCCTTTTTGCTAAGCGGGACATAGATTTGACAGTCATCCACATAGCAGTGACCATACCATACGACAGCGAGGCAGAGTGGGACTCAGAGCAACCAAGGCAAAAAATCCTGCCAAGTGTCAAATCTGAAACACTCCACAGTGCTGCCGCGAATGCCCAATCGGCACCACCTGTTCTTCATATAGCACAGTTTTGTACAATAAGACTATCAGACTATCATATACACTAATTCAAGTACAAATGAAGGCAACATATTAAGTTAAGAAATACAAACTTTTCATGTAAGCTGTTCTTACTTTCCAAGTTACTTAGGGATGTGTGACACGAAAAAACATCCACATTGTTTTATACACAAAAATGCTCATCTCAAAAACAGCCCTGCATTTTATCACATCATATTCTTGACTCTTGCAAATTTATCAGCAGCGGTAAGATTGACAGAATGCCTATTCCCTCATCTTTTTTTCCCCCAAACTATGATTTCCTTTCTCACTTCACTTCCAAATGACTTTTTGTCGGGTGCATAAACACAGAGAAAGCAGCCTTACCTTGTTGTCGATGTCACTCTCACTGTCACACTATAAGACAAAAGAAGCAGACACGGGAAATATAAGGAATTATTCATTAGGCTCCCCATGCAGCTCATAATCAATGCCGATGTTATTTTGGTGTACAACCTCTTATTCACTGACAGCTTTCAGAACAAACGACACAGGATGAACGTTTCAAAAGCAACGCAGCCGCACAGACCAATTATGATGTTTCGGTAACACATTGAATGTTGTACACATACAAAAGATAAAAAAAAGTGAATCATTCTACACAGTGTGTTCTTTTATGAAGAGCCCGTTCAATGACTTCACATTCAGTGGCTGCTTGTCATTTAGCCTTCTAACTGTGCTTTTGAATTGGACAATAGTATCTCAAGGACAGAGCTTTCACTGTCTGTGTCCTTAGAGCCCATTAAGTGTGGTATTTAACAATCCACCTTGTGACAAATACCAGTCTTTAAGTTGCATTCACATCTCTAAAACGCTAAAGAAACTTAATAACAAGGCTGCTTTCAAAAATATGTCTTGTCTGCCATGGTCAAAGGACAAATTGTCTTCTATTCAGTCAGAAATTGAAAGGGGTAGTCTTGGCTAGTATAACTGAGGTCTTCAGGTCATCAGCACTGAAATGTTCACAGAAAGAAAAACCTTATCTGAAGTTATGAAAGTTATTAAATTCAGAAAAAAATCCAACATTTTAGACTGAATCTGAAACAAAGTAAAAAGTGAAGGCTGCCATTTAAAATGCCAATACAGTAAAATTCTCAAGTTTGATCACATTAAACCATTTCTTTACACCCATTTATCACATTTGTCAGTGATGGATCTTTGCCGGTAACTCTGTGAGACACTTAGAAACAACTTGATGCGATAAACTTGCGTAGCAAGCTGCTGTCACACCGGACCACACAGCGGACTACACAATTTGAGCGGATAGAAATGAGGGACAGGCCTCTGTGAAAAAACACTTTCTTTCTGACAGATGAGTCCCTTTGGCAACATATTTAAGTGGACCCCTCTTCATGTTGTTTCACTCCCTTCAAGAGTTGGGATCTACGGGTGGGAGCTGGGTCAATGGAGGCACATCAGCCTTTTGTAGCCAGTGTGTTGGGCCCTAAAGTATAATTAAGTAACAAGAGCAATCAGTGCAAGGGCTCAGTGGACGAGATCCCTGAAAAGTGGAGCGGTGAAGCTGGGAGCGTCTATGCCTTGTGAGTAGGGCTTTAACGATACAGTACATCTATTTAATCGATGTATTGAGGTGTCTGCCGTGCTATCCAACTATTAACTATCGCGCACATCGATGCTGGCGCAGACCGGACGCAGCCTGGCTATTCCGATTGAACTGTTTACATGACGCTCGTTTGAATTTGCAAAAGGAATAGAACCCTATGAATCCGAATAGAATTCCATTCGGACTGTTCCAGACTATTCCAACTGAGGTGTTTATATGGAGCATTTTCATTTTGTTTGATTATTGGAATCCTTTCTAATAGGAATACAAGACTCCATGTAAACCCGGCTAATGATAAGAAGGTTGTTGTGGAGATGAAGGGATGATTAGGTGCAAGTGGTGTTTGAGCTGTTTTCTCATTGCTTTGTGCAATTGCCTTGTTGAGCTATTTGGTATGGCTGAGAGCAATAGAATAAGCCCCAAACACATTTGATTGCCCCCTGCTTGAATGATAGATGGGAAGAAAGGGCATCATTTTCCACCTTTTACCATTGACATGCATAAACACGCCTCTCCGGCTATGAAATCCCCTCAATTTCACGTGCAGGAAGAAGAGCTCCGAAGTCGCTTCCTTATTCTTTTTCTACTGTCGGTAGAGAGGCATAGCACTGCACAACGCCCCAGCGCCTCCTACCTCACCAGGTGGTGTGTAACATAAGGATGTGTACATGTGGCGAACGTCTGTATCTTCTTTTTGGCAATCTTCCGCGGGCTGGACCAACATGCTTGGTGGGATTGATCTGGCCCCCGGGCCACCAGTTGAAGAGCCCTGCATTATGCAATCTTATGTTTTGCCCGTTTTCTAACATACTTATGGAACATTAGAGGTCCTTAAAGTTGAGCTTCGTGAATCGAGTTTTATTTATTGCACTCCTGTGTATCAGGAATGGTTACTGGAACAGTTTATGCACTTTTCAATACTTGAATAAATGTCAAGTGACAGTTACGTTAAAACGTTGGAAACACACGCCTTACATTTTTTTTTTTAATATATATTTTTATAATATTTAAGTATCACAATACATATTGGATCGCAACCCAAGTATTGTGATCCGTATCTTATTGTGGCTATATATATATATATATATATATATATATATATATATATACACACACACATATATATATATATATATATATATATATATATATATATACACACACACATATATATATATATATATATATATATATATATATATATATATATATATATATATATATATATATATATATATATATATATATATATATATACACCAATGTATACCTTGTACATACTGGTACCAGATTCCGTGGGTGTCTCTTCAAACTCGCTTGCTTCCTCATTCCCTCTGATCCCCTCAGCCAGCAAATCAGAGAAATGCATTCGTCATTTGCACAACTTTCAACAATTTGGATACGGGGGATTTATTACGCCAGCAACCCTGGCCATAAGCATGCCCATGTCTTGATCAAGACCCCGAGGCCCCGATGGTGACCTGTTGTCTCATCTCTGAAAAGAGTGGAGGAGAAAAGGGTAATGGTAAGAAGGAGGGCTGAATGTCTTGATGTTCTCTGTCAGATTCTGATGGACGTGTACAGCGAAGACAATAAGCGTTGCGCATCCCTGAACACATTAAAGTGACTGGTTCAAATTAATCGCACAGTTCCACTTCACACTCTGAGGAAAAGTCAGGCATCAGTTGTGCCACAGGGACACAGAGAGAACTCGGGATGAACAATTTCCAAATAGTGGCACCAAAAACTGTCTCTGAATACAGACTGCAACACTTGAAATGAAAAGATGCCAGAAGTGTCACTGTTAGGTCTTTCATAAAGATATAAATAACTTACTACTTGTATTGTCTTTAAGTAGTGAATTATTTCTCCTATGAAGAAAACTTGACGGTGTAAACACTGTACTATTCGACAGATTGTGTTAAAAGCACAAAGGCAAGAAGAGTTTTAATACCGTCTTCATTAAATGTGAACTGTTTCCTTATTTTCAGCTCTGTTGCATTCATAGCACCCCAAAAATACAATCCACTAACAATTATTCAGGCCAGAGAGTGAATGCTACAAATTAGAAATTTGAGAAAAAGATGCATGAGAGTCACAACAGACAACTCTGACAGAACACTGAATGTCTCAAATGTCTGACTGATCCCAGGGAGTTGAGAATGACTTGAGAAAGGCCAACACCTGATTGATTTATTCAAGATTTGCACGTTCAAACACAGGTGTAAACTTTATTGCCCACACAATAGCTCTGGAAGCTAATCTGCTAACCGGGTTAGGGTTATGTCTGCAGTTCATTTTGTGCGTTATGGGAGGACTACATGCAAATGCAGATTGATTAACATGTGTGATTTATCAAACTTGAGACAAACTGCATCTTTTAAATATGGCAGTCTCCACCATTAACCCATTAAGCCTGGGAGCGCATAACCGCGTTACTACCACTAGAGCCGGAAGCGCTGTTCCGTCTTTCTACCTTTCAAACCGGCGGAGCGGATAAGTCACTGTCCATTTTAAATCCAATTCTCCGTCTCTTAGCCAACTTAATGCATCAAAATATACACGTGACGTTGTCGCGAGACCGCAGAGGATGTCGTGGAATTTTTTCGAGCCGTAGGTAGGTTAATGGTGGACGCCGTCGATCGCCGGGAGCTCTGATTAAAGCAAGTAACGGCAGTGATATACGTATAGACGACGTGCACGACCAGTGGAACCAGTCGAACGTGATATGATATGGTTTGTAGACAATTACGATATTGACGTCTTTGTAACAGAATAGAGGATGGTAACTACCACACGATTTTTTTTCAAATTAAAATAGTGCTTCTCTTGCACTGACACGTTATTTTTACATCTTCGATTGAAACAGTAAATAATAATAATACATTCTGCCTGTGTGAAAGCCACATGCCTAAGCCCTTTAATTCTTTTGGAATTATGTTTCTGTCTGCTACAATAGCTGAGATATTAATTATTTTGTAAGTGTTGAATTTCTCGGAGAACTTCAGGTTTTCAGGGGTAATTCTAAAGGCGACCTTAGGTTTTGGGCAGCTGTTGAGAAAGGTGCTTTAGGCCTTAATGGATTAACATAGTTGTTGTTAACAGTGCACAATCTGTGTGTGACCACACAATTCAGAGTCTGCTGTTTGAGATTTTAGCAAAACATCACAATCCTAGTAGATCATGCGCATGCAATATACCCATTAACAGCACACAATCTGTTGGAGCAAACATGCAATTTAATGCCCGCTGTTTGGGATTTTTTATAAATCAGACCCAATGTCAATCAATTGGAAGACATATGTCTAGGTCCATAAATAACAGTATTTCTGTTTGTAAGGGAGAGCATCCTAGCAAATCCAGACCTCCTAGAGTGAATGCAAACTGAGGCGATATGGTCCATTTAGAGGAAGGGTCCGGTTTTGGGAGAACAACAATTTGCCACAGCAATTTCCCACCTGTGGATACACAGATGCTGGCCACTGGGCTGTGGTCACTGTGTTGGGGTGGAAAACCAGATATGTTAGTCTGTAAAGACAGCATCTGGCAAGTCTGAAATATCAGGAAAGGTCTCTGTTTGAAGGTATTATTCTAATAAAACAGTTAAAAACATTGGAATAACAGTACCATAACACAAACAGCTTAAAATAAAAGTAAAACTATAAATATGGGATGTCCACACGTCAAAAAGAATGTGCTCACTTAAATCAAGACAATTCAAAATAAAGTGGTTGCACTTGACTCCATTGGTTCTGAAAGCACAAGTAAGCAAATTGACATGCTAACAGGATCAAATCTGTGCAACCATTTGACCCTTGACAGCCCTCATTGAAAGACTGCATAGGAAGCAATGTGATTATCTTGGGGTGAGACAAGCAAGGCCTAGATTTTGCAAACACCGCTGCCAGTGAAGTTGTAAACTCCAGAGGCAATGAGTGATAAAACAAGTTTCATTCATAGAAAGGATATTGAGCTGCAGAATAAGACTCGGCAGGCTCTTACATAAAACCATACTTGACCTGGGGACCTTAGACTTTGGCTCTGCAAACAGAGCAATGGCTTCAAGACAAGCCATGTTTCGAAAAATGCTTTTTGCATTAAACACACAGGGGCCTCTGGTTTGGAGCTAACAAACATAAGGAAAGTATCAGTGGGGACCATGTAAATCAAGCCAGTTGGGGATGGATATAGTCTTGACCTGGGGCCAAACAAACTAGACTTTAACATTACCCAGAGTCCCTATAAACAGGCCTGAGACCTGGCAGAACTCTGCTCGATTTCCATGCAAAATATGTGGTCAGAAGGCAGGAGAGTGTACAGACGGACTGACAAGCATAATGGCTAAGTAAACTGGGAGAGTTGCCTTACTTCCTTACTTCACTAAAGGACTGTCTTTTTATTCCCAAGATAAAGTCCCTGAGCACTCACTGCGATGGAGTGACAACACCAGCTGGGCTGCTGGTATGATCCTTAGAGGAGTATGACGAGAGAAAAAAAAAAAAAGACTGTAATGGCAGATGTATGAGGGAGCTGGGAGAAGCTTTTCTCTCAGAGACAAAGAAACCGGCCGGGAACTTAAAGGCACAGGGAATTTGGAAGCCTATAATGAATATAATGTAGCTGAGGAACAAAAATGTGGATAGAGGTAAAAGAGTACAAGTGGGCCGAAAAAGAAAACAGTGATTTATGTCTTTTGTATCTTCACAAAAAAATCTATTTAGCTTTTTCTTGTCTTTGCTGGCTGTATGACTGCAGCTCTGTCCCCATCAGAGGTGAATGCTCTCGCAGATGCACATGCGCTAGCCTTAGCAGCTCCCACTGTTTTGACATGGCCCCAGGCCTAGTGCTCTAGCTGGGCATTGGAAATTTAAGTCGGGCATAGGAGAAATTAGGCGAGGAGGCAAGGAAATGGGATGTTGACTTGAACTGGCCCTGGGGGCAGCTGAAAGAGTGTCCCTGCGCAGCTTCGCTGGATGCCTGACAGTTTGATGGAGTGAGTCGAGGCTACCCTGCGGCCCAAGCTGCCGTCTACAGCTCAGATGTAGCCCAGCGAGAAACATATTGAGCCTCCGGGCATCGCTCTGTACTGCTACTACCCTCATCGCTCTCTTTCTCACTCTCTGTGCTGCTTCAACTGGATTTCTCTTTTTCAATGACTCTGCGATGCCAATATAGACGTTAGTTAGAGACATAATTAAAACCACATTTTCACCAACCAATACACTTCAGTTAAGCTAAGGAACATTTTGAACTGCAGTTTGTACCCTGATATGGTTTACATTACCGAGTGAGTATAGGTAGGGTGGCAGTTGTGGTAAGCTTCACAAGTAGTGGAACAACATATCAAAACAAAAGTGTAACTTGCCAATAAATTCAGTGACAATTAGGGTGACACAGTTCACTTTTTAAACCATAAACCAAATAAGACCTTGAATACTACAGTGGTCAGTAGAAAGGAGTTCAAAAGTGCGACAGAGAATACTAAAAAATTAGGGCAAACACCAAAACAATGAAATCAGAGAAAATAAAACTGTATTAAAGCAGAAGTCAATCCAAACATAATTTTTTCAAGCATATGTTTTAAGCAGACCCACTAGTTGCAACAAATCATTCTGATTAATATTGCGTTTATGGAATAGAACAAAATCCACCTGTTTTTAGCCATCTCAGGGAACTGACATTTTGTCACTTCTGGATTGGTCGTTCCTTGAGCGCTGAGCAACTGTGTTGTCATTTTCAGTCGACAGAAGTGACAAAATGGCCGCTCCCTGAGATTGATAGATTTTGGTGCTTAACTCATATTCCACAAACACAATAAACAAAGCGTTCTGATTAATAAACTAGTGGGCCTGCATAAAACACATTCTTGGAAATAAAATGTTTGGGCGGTCTTTCCTTTTAATAAAAGCTAAACGTTAAACACCTGAGAGAACAAAAAAAGTCTTCAGGGCCTTTTTAAAACGGTCGTTACGCTGAAGATTCCTTAGCTGTTCAGGGAGGGCATTCCAGATGCGGTGGGTTGCTGAGTTAAAGGCCCAATCTCGCATGGTTTGGAGATTCGTTTGGGGCTGGAGGAGGAGGTTGGTGCCACGAGACCGGAGGTGCTGAGATGATGTATGCAGGGTGAGGAGATCTTTGAGGTAGATTGGGGCGTTGCCATGGATGCAGAGGTGAGTGAGGAGTGCAATTTTGTAGTGAATTCTGGAGGTTATGGGGAGCCAGTGGAGATTTTGAAGAATAGGAGTGATGTGTTCATGTTTGCGGATAGGACGTCGATGAAAACACAGACAAAAAACACACATCCTTGAAATAAACCCAACTATACCTATCGTCTCCAAAAATGCTTTGATCCCCAAGAATGTCCTTAGCGTCCTTATTACTCCAACAACACGCCGACCCCTCTTTTGTTAGTTAAAGTGATGAGCGCTACAGATGCTGTGTGCTGAGCTTCGGCCAGCACATGGGAGGAAAGCAAGAGGAGGATGTGTTGGGAGGCAGAAGTAAGGGGAGTTAGGCGGTTGGCAGGCCACAGTCGTAATGAAAAGAATCTGGCGATGGCCCACTGTGTGCTGGTCATGAGAAGCATGTGCCGCCGGGGGGCTCTACTGCTAATTTAAGGGGGCAGCCAAGCGTTTCACGCTAGGCTTGTCATCAGGCCAGAGGGGGCCTCATACTGGGTGACAGCAATTGTGAGGGTGGGTAGGTATTTCGGGGAGTTGGTTTGAGGAAACTAGCACAATGATTCACTTACCAGCACCCCCTCCCTTGTACCTCCTGCTTGCACTCGCCAATGATCAAACATCATCGTGGGGATGGTAGAGAATTACAAATGAATAACCTGTGGCAATGACTGGAAGTGGACTCATCTTGCATTTCTATTCAGCTCTCTCCTAAGATTGGTGTCTGTGCGCTCATATATACATATATATATATATATATATATATATATATATATATATATATATATATATGTATATATGCGCGCACAGACACGTGCTGCCATATATATATATATATATATATATATATATATATATATATATATATATGGCAGCACGGTGGTCGACTGGTTAGCACGTCCGCCTCACAGTTCAGAGGTCGTGGGTTCGATTCCGGCTCCGGCCTCCCTGTGTGGAGTTTGCATGTTCTGCCCGTGTCTGCGTGGGTTTTCTCCGGGTACTCCGGTTTCCTCCCACATTCCAAAAAACCATGCATGGTAGGTTGATTGGTCTCTCTAAATTGCCCCTAGGTGTGATTGCGAGTGCGGATGTTTGTCTCTGTGTGCCCTGCGATTGGCTGGCAACCAATTCAGGGTGTCCCCCGCCAACTGCCCGAAGACAGCAGGGATAGGCTCCAGCACGCCCGCCATTATGGGTTCAGTTTCTTCTCCGTGACAGTGTGAGTGTGAATATTGTTGATTTATTTTTGAGAGGGTGGATTTTGGCAGTCAGCTGGGATAGGCAACAGCTTCCTGCGACCCTGAAAAGGATAGGTCGTATAGAGAATTGGATGGATGGATGTGATGAAACTAGGGCTGTCAAAGTTAAAGCATTAACTAAGGAGATTAATTTAAATTTGATAACGCACTAAAAAAAACGAGCTCAGTTAACTCAGTTTTATTTAGTTCCTTTAGCAGCTGACCTTGGCTGACTGTGCAGCCAAACTGGGAGGAGTCACTGTCGCAAAGATGGACTTTTACGTAGTTTTACTTTAAAAAGTTGCTCGATGGCTCATTGGAGAAATCCTAAATAATTTGCACACTTTGCAAAGCCAAATTCAAATACAATATTAGTTGTACATCTTTGGTGTGTCGTTCAACTGCTGAATTTTACATGAAAATAATCTTATTCAAGGATCAATGAAATCTAATAGAACAGACTTTCAATCAAAATATATACTTTTTTCCCCCCGCATTAATTCCATGATTTTACTCAAGTAAATATCGGTCCCAAGTTTCGTAAAAAAATGTAGTTGAAAAGTACGATTAATCGCGATCAAATTTTGCGATTACTTAGTGTAAAAAAATTGTAATCGCTGGTCAGCACTAGATAAAACAAACACAAATTTGAGAGTTCCAAACTATTTGAACCACACCGCAATCAATAAAAACGTGTTCATTTTTAGCCATCGGTTTTATCCACAAAGAAATACACTGTACGATAACTACAAAGTGATGCCATGAATTTTAAAACTAAATATGGTGTCTCTCTCTAACAAAGCATGCAGCAAAATACATCAAAAACATCAATAGAATACTTAGTAATTATGTGTAATCACAATAACATTGTTGATCCAGCTTTAAAATAAAAAAGACATCTTAATATGGCATATAACACATTGATTGGAATCTGGCAGCTTTCCCGAAAACTCCTTCAAAAAGACAGGCAGATGTTTGACCAGCACCATTTGAAATCAATTGCAACTTACATTTTTATTCTTGATTAAAAAGGGGGAAAAGTTAATAGAAATCTTGTATTAAAGAACTACTGCACTATTACTTAGTGAGAAAAAACTATGACGAAAAAAAGTTGCTGTCGACAATTAACCAGGGAAGTTGAAGACGCATGTGAGACATGACAGAGAGTGAAAGGAGGATTTTGAGAGATGAAGGCAGTGTTGAAACGTGAATGGTCGATGGTAGATGAGGGGGAGATTAACACTGTGTGAGGAGTTTGTTGCCTCTGGAACAAGCCTCCGCATGACAAAAACTGGAAATGATATAAAGCAGAGCGAAGAAGACGGAGAGCTCTGTAGAGTGAAGGAGGAGAGAGGAGGCACATTGCACATCTTCAGGCTGTGAATAATTTAGAGGAGCACTGGGGAGACAAGATGAAGATGAACACAAAACACTGGCAGCGTTTGACCTGGAGCTGGAGCTACATCAGTGCACATCACAGAGTGGAAAGCTTTCTCCGTCTTCCTCCCTCAGTATGTATCCCTTTTCTTGGGGTTGCTCTTCATCTGTCTTCCTTTGTGGCAGTGAGGAAACGGCTGTATGCTATTCTAGTTTCACCTCACATTCGATGAAATCCAACAGGATGTTGACAACTCTTTCCTGCTCTGGACATGGCAAAACAGTTTGAAGAACTTGCAGTTCAAAATCGTTCTGTAAATGCAGTAAATATCTAATTCATCAACATAGATAGGTGCGGCTTATAACCCGGTGCGGGTTATATACTGTTTTTTCATTCCTTTTTTAAAAATACCAAATCATTTTTCCAACCAGCTAGTGACTCACCTTTCTCCCTGGTCTTACGTAAACATAAATCAATGATTAGTGCAAAGCTGTCACTAAATAATACAATGCACTGTCAAGCTTAAGTACGGATCTATAGTCCGACTGGAACAGAGGTCCGTTGTAGAGGAGAAAAAAAGGGACGGCTTTCAGACGTTGAGTTACTTGCTCACGGGTTGTATTGTACATGCGGGGCACACACTACACTACAGATCAATTTATGCCCGATTTATAAACGTTCACTTGGCTGAGCAAATAGCAGAATCGCCGGTATAGCCATGGTGGATGTTGTCGTTGTTTCGGACTGCACGCTCGTGAGAGGAAGCGGAAATGGAGATGAAACTACGCTGGCTGAGAAACACCAAAAATAACAAAATCGAACGTGCCAATTTGAACATTTTTAACATCGTTTTATCCTGAAAATTCGGTTACGGTTCAAAATCGCTTAATCGTGCAGCCCTAGTGGAAAGGTTTGAACAGCTTTATGGATCTAGTAAATCTACTTTTGCTCACCAGCTGAAGTTATCTGTCTGTCTATCTATCTCTGCAGCACAGTGCACAAGTGGTTAGCATGTCTCCCTCTCATTTATTTTGCTTTCAATTTTAATTGTGGACGTTCAGGCATCCTGAAGCATTTCAAACCATACATATTATATACCCATATGACAGAAAAGACCAGAAACATATATAAAAGTATAAGCCTCTATCAAATAGATTTTTGTTGTTGTTGTTTTTTTGCCGCACTCTGAGATGGCTAAAAACGGGTGAATTTTGCTGCTTAACTTGTACCCCACAAACGCAATACTAATCAGAATGCCTTGTTTAAACCATTGAAGGCTCAGAAAATGTTATTGGAAAGAAATTTGCGGGATTGATTTCCACTTTAAGATCTCCAAATTTCCAAACAGATAAGTGTGTCCTTTGGTAGGAATATAGGAACAGCAGGTTCTGTCTGGTTTTGGCTCTGTTGTGGTTTGTTTTGGTCTTTTTTTTTCTTTTCTTTTCTCTCCTGTCTGCAGCCCAGCTGGAGTGGAGGGCGTTCCCTTCAGCGGTGCACCTACGTTATATTACAAGCACCAGTGTCTACCACCCAACTTTTTAGGATTAGTGACCTTGGTCGCTATCCAGCTCAAGTGTTGTTTACTAGACTCCTTGTTCACGTCCATAGTCGTGATTTCACCGTAACAGTTTTGTTGTTGTAAATATAATTCATAATTCCTCATCATTTTGACTGAGCGTTTAATCTTTGTGAAATTGGAATTTGCTATTTCATTTGGTATTTTTCGGTTCAACTTTTTACCTTGCCGTTGGCAAGCACCTTTTGTTTAAATTTGCTCATTCCTGGCTTTCTATCAGCGATTTCTGTTGTAATTCTTTGGTCCTTGTTTTTTTGTAAATAAATACAGTTTTGTTCGACATTTGTCTGATTCTGCATTTTTGGGATCCACAACACACCTGTCCGTTTTTTCGGACTTGTCAGGTTAAGATCAAAATGAAGCTGCATAATAAAGACAATTTGTAGCAAGGTAATGAGGCTTTTTTCCCCCCCACACCTCTTCCTCACTCCACCATCCTCTCACTCCTTTTGCTCAGTCTGTGTGGCTCATATTATTGGGACGTCCCTTGTTTGTAAATGTGCCAAATTGTGTGCACCACTGTGGGCTGTCTATTATAAGCAGGCCTTTGGGGGCAGCGTTTCCATATGGCGCCACATATGGCACTCAGCAGCATCAATTAATGCTGTTGTAATAGTGATTTTTATGAGCTATGCTTTCACTGCGTAACTGTCTTCTCTACTCCTCACCACTTTTTCTTCCAACCACTGCAGATTCTTCAAGCTGCCTTTCTTCCTTTCCTCACACACTCAACAATTTGGCCCAAGAACAGTAAGGAATCGAAAAAATGCCCAAATCCGAAGCCTCTTTCCAGCCTTCCTTTTATAACATCAAAGAAGGTTCACACTTGCCAAACTTGTTTTTGTACAGCTTTGCTCTGTAAAACATTTTCTATCTGTCAGATGGATCCGATTTTGAAAGACTTGAAACGGTAATGTTGTCCACATGTTTACAACACTTTATGTGGTCATATTAGGCCGCACATGGCCCATTAGTGTTCACATTAGGTGTACATTTATGCACAAAGCAATAAGTAGGGGATATAAGATTCAGAATCAGTGCTTTTTTTTTCTCCTCGGCGCCTTTGGTGGAGGATCTGAAATTTAGCAAAATGTTCAGCTTCAAAAGCTCCCAGCCACACCAGACTTGTCAACGACACCACAATTAGAGACCAGATCACTGGCAGTTAGCGGCGAGAAACAGTGAGCAACTCTTTCGTTTGAGGAACACACTCAAAGCAGGTTTTTAAAACGATTTCAGATTTCTAATCACTCTCAGGATAAAAGGCCTTGGTGTGTACGTTTGTCTCCGCACAGGGAGCTTCCCTTGCCATTTCTCTGCCTCTGATTTTTATTGTTTTTTTTTTTTTTTTTTGTTCGTTTCTTTTCCAGCAGGCAGGCAAGCTGGCAGGCAGCACTGTTTGAAGGTGCAGTCAGAAGCGAGTGTGGGCCTGATGCTTTGTAGTAATATTTCCAGCAGCACAATCTCATTACTCTTTGACGTGGGAGATGCATGCAGGGGCGGATTGTCATTTCATGCTGTCAAAAGTTCCGTGAGGGGAACCGGCAATGGGAATAGAACTTCAATGACCTGCATGTTTCTGGCTCATTGAGACTGAATATTTTAAGATGAATAACACACATACAATGCAATGGACCTGATGCTTGAGAATGCTTGTAAATGTAATGTTCAGTCCCCCTAGAGTGAAGAATTTCTCTCATTTGCTAATAACCAAGAGATCAGATGTATTTCACAGGCTCCTAAACCAATCTATGTAGATCTGTGCCTAATTAACAACGGTGAGATTAAGTCATACTGTACATGGGCAAGTCTCAAGTAGTCTCAAGTCCTAACTTTGAAGTCTAAAACAAGTCCCAAGTAATTTTGTCTTGGACAAATTAAGTTACAGAATACCAAACGTCAGGTCAAGTCCTGTGATAAGTAAGGCTGTGCGATATGGCCAAAATTTAAAATCTCAATTTTTTTGACAGATATCTCGAAATATACGATAACACAAGCACACTAAAGAACTCACTGCTGTGCATGAAATGTTTCGTCTAAATCAGCATGTGAGCACACCCACAGCAAAGGCCAAAGTAAAGTTCACATTACATAGTTCACGTGACTAAACATGTTTTACAGTCATCCCTCATTTATCACAGTTAATGGGGACCAGAATCCCGATAGGTGAAGTAGAGGTTGACTTTTTATTTAAAAAAAAAAAAAAAACATTTATTTTAAAGTTTTATTTTGGGGGGATTGACACTTCTATTACGCTGTTGCTAACCCCCCGATATGGTTCCCACCCTTCTTACACAACAAATTTAACTTTAAAAATGCAAAATGAAGAATAAATACCAAGCTGCCTGTCGTTGTTGTGCAAAGCGAAAGTGTCATTACTTCTGATGCTGTTGTTATGCTACTTCTTCTTGGTTGCCTCCTTCTTCTTCATTGTCGTCATCTTCTTCTCTCTTCTTTTAAAAAGAAGATGCACGGTCGCCGGAAGTAATCATGATTTAACTTTCTCTTTGCACAATAACATCAACAAGGTCCTTTGGATAAAATGCAACGCGGGATTCTAGTTAAGGTAAGCTGTTTAAGACAAAACTAACAAATACTTTAACATTCTATTCGTCGATTTTTCGTTGTCTTTGTCGTGCTTGCCGGGTTGTTGAGCCGCTCACAACTTCTGAACACAGCTGTTTACTATACGCTTATCCAGCTTGACTCTGACTAAATGAATGGCACATTTGAATAACGTTATGAGTTTCCAAACAGAACATTGTTCAAAAGTGCTGTTCATTTGTTAGCGTGGACGAGACCAGCAAGAAGCTGCGATGACGCGCCTTTTATGAGTGCCCGTGTGTATGTATAAGGCCTCCGAGTCAACTCATCTCTTTGAAACAATGCGTCTGATTGCAATATTATGCTGTATTTTTCATTTTTATTTTTGGATGAATACTTTTTGAAAACCCACGAAGCACTGAGGCCACGAAACTCGAACCGCAAAGTGGTGAGGGATTCCCGTGAATGTGAATGTTGTCGATGTTGCTTCTTTTGATAAGTTTTGTGATTCCTTTGACCTGTCTGGTACAACCAAACAACACATTATTTTAACCAACATTACAAAGCATCATTATTTGTTAAATTTTGCCCACACTACATCCATTGCAGCCTGGTCATCTTGGAAGGGGGATTCCCCCAACTGAAGTTTCTCATTTTTCTTTGGATGCTTTTTTTTTTCCCTTCTGGGGGTTAAGATCAGGGGATGTCTTTAATATTTGTCAACTATGGACATGTGAAGCCCTTTGAGACTTTCTTGTGATTCAGGGCTATATAAATAAATTTGACTTGACTTGATCCAAACCAGCGGTTGGGCCTATGGTTGTTCAAGGAGGGTTAGAAATGACAGCACAGGGGCACAGAATATGCAAATGATCAGATTTGAAAATATACTATACAAATATTACATCATTTTGTAGTGTTTACAATCATTTTGAATTCCTAAACATCAAATGTTTTGGATATTATTACTCCGATCAAGATTCAAATTGTTAAGAGTGGACAAAAGGTGCCACGGAGAAAAGATGACTCAGTCAGGGCACAGAAAAGGAAGGGCCGGAAAAGGAAAACGGAAATGTTGCACATCAAAGCTCCCGGTTCATTTTTAAATTTAACAAAGAACAGGTGTGTGTCTGTTGAACCAGACTTTGCCAAGAACAAGGGACAATTATTGTTGAGTAATGTGCTCCCACTTTGTTATTTGTTGATATTGGTTTGTCCCCCTGTTGTTTGTTTGTTTTTACAGCAACCTGGTAGTCTCTGTGACATGGCCTACACTGGCGTGTGACATAATGAATCGCACCTTTGAAAATAAATGTGGTGTACCCGTAGATGCGGGTGTTCACACAAAGAGCAAAACACGTGCTGTGTTGTCACAATAAACGCTGTGCAAAAGTAGACTCTGCCAACAGGTAATGGGCCCAGGGCCATAATACACAGTGCGTGAGACAGTTGACCTGCCAGGTGAAAGTTACGACGTTCACTGTGTGCACCTGAGGGGTGAGTTGGACTCATACATCTGCATGAGCAAAGAGGACAGTGTGCCAAGCAGCTGAAGATTGTGTTTGATGTTGACGAAAGAAATTAGGAGCTTTGGGAGACAACGTTTATGGGCCACCTCTGCCTGAAGGGGCGAAAGGACACTATTCAGAATGAACACGCAGCAGAGTATGAGGAGAACAACACCGAGTCCGACGCGGAGATCATTCAAATTCTGGATGACCAAAGTCTGTCGATGGTAACGCGTGACGCGTCGGAGATAATCCGGTCATTTTTCAAAATTAAATGTTTTTCAGCCTTGGATAGTAAATAAACCGGAAGTACTGTACGTTTTTTGGGTTTTTTTTTTTCATCTGTGCGGCCCGGTCCAAAGTGGCCTGCGGCCCGGTTCCAGTTCGTGGCCCGGTGGCCCCCGCTCTAATTCACCTCTCTCTCTCTTTCATCTTCGCTCCGGAAATGTCATGTCATGTCATCTTCCAAACCGCTTATCCTATATAGGGTCGCGGGGAGTTGCTGGAGCCTATCCCAGCCGTCAATGGGCGAAGGCAGACTACACCCCGAACTGGTCGCCAGCCAGTCGCAGGGCACACATAGACACTGTCACTGAGCGGGAATCGATCCCACGCTGCCCGCACACAACTCAGGCGTGTGTACCACTACACTATCAGCAGACCGCTCCGGAAATGTGCCATAGCAAACCTGTTGTGTAATGGTTTGCTTTTATTTTGAAGGCCGGGAAGGAGTAGAGGGGAAATGTGGAAAATAAACAAATAACTTGCTGGAATGTGAACGACTTCTTGCCGTCTGTTGGACCCACATAATTATACAATATGACAAAACCAACCTCAAAAGGAAGAGATACTGTACTACTACTGTAATTGGCAACTAAATCAAATGCAGGGGTACGTAATCCAGGTCCAGAAACTAAACACCCTGCCACAGTTAGGCTTTAGCCACAGGTGCTTCTACTCAACCGGCAGAAGCACCTGTGGCTAAAGCCAAACTGTGGCAGTGTGTTTAGTTTCTGGACCTGGATTACCCACCTCTAATCATATGTTAAACTTGCATTGGGAGCCCGGCAGGAACGCTGTGCACGTTTGGTCTGCATGGAGGGGAAAAGAAAAGGAAGGAGAAGAAGAATGAGACGAAGAAGGAGCACTGGCGTTTGACCGTGGGAAATTTGAAACCATTAGCGCACATCGGAGAAGGGCAGCTTTTGCTTGGTAGAAGACGGCGACTGGCAAAACAAACAAACAAAAAGTTTCGACATCGCAATCAAGTGGCCGACTCTCCCCTCCGTGTAGTGCACAGCGTTCGTTCCCGTCGGAGCGGGGCCGGAAGGGTACCTAGGTCGCGAACGGAGGACGGAATGGTAAAAAAGGGTCAAGTGCCCAGCTCTGATGATATCAATCACTTTGAGACTCTCTCTCCAAAACTTAGTAATTAAGTTATAAGATAATATTGGACTCAGACCTAAAATTTAATAGCCGCATTACCAACGCTGGACGTTCCGCCCATTGGACGGACCAGTCCGCGTAGCCGCCTATAATAGACGCCCAATTTCTAGGTGATAAACGATAGATGGGAAACTAAGCGGACTAAGTCGGACTAAGCATAGTTGGAAGCAAATTTTTTCCGGTCTATCTAATTGTCTATTTTCACCCCTGCCATCCCACGTACATGGTATCGATGCAAAGCTCCGCTTCTCTGCTTTCAGAATCCGTCGGAATTAAATTGTTAGCACAAACGATTCATGAGTTATGGTCATATGAAAAACATCTCATCATTGTCACTTTCCACTATGATGCACGGCTTCCTCCGCCAACGCACATAAAAAAAATGTCAGGTACGGTATTGTATGTGGTATCGTCAGAACGCACTTCAGACCAGGTCTGCTTGTGAACAAATTTTCTTCATAGTCTCACACCAAAGTACATCTCTTACATATTAGAACCATATGAACCTTTGTGTGGCGGCACGGTGGGCGACTGGTTAGCATGTCTGCCTCACAGTTCAGAGGTCGTGGGTTCGATCCCGGCTCCGGCCTCCCTGTGTGGAGTTTGCATGTTCTCCCCGTGCCTGCGTGGGTTTTCTCCGGGTACTCCGGTTTCCTCCCACATTCCAAAAACATGCATGGTAAGTTGATTGGACTCTCTAAATTGCCCCTAGGTGTGATTGTGAGTGCGGATGTTTGTCTCTGTGTGCCCTGCGATTGTCTGGCAACCAATTCAGGGTGTCCCCCGCCTACTGCCTGAAGACAGCTGGGATAGGCTCCAGCACGCCCCGCGACCCTTGTGAGGATAAGCGGTATCGATAATGGATGGATAATGGATGAACCTTCGTGGGCTCCGAGAACCTCAGAAGTGGTCATATGCTGGTGCCCAGAGTCAGGACTAATCAATGGTGTGTTCAACGTGAGTTTCATGCTACATAAAACTGGAAAAGTCTTCCAGAAGATGTGAGACCAAAAACTCTGAGAATGTTCAAATCCAGGCTGAAAACAATTCTATGCATATGACAACAAAGTATTTTATCTTTGATTACTTAATCATTATTCTTATGTTTTATGGAATTATTTTGCCTCACTCTCTTATACATACGGTATTTCCATTAGCAACCTTTGGATCATCCATCAATCCATCATCCACCCACCCATCCATTTCCTTTACTTATCCTGAATGGGGTCACAAGTGTGTTGGAACTTATCCCAGTTGATTTTGGGCAAGAGGCGGAGTACATGGTCGGCGGCCAACCACAGACTTTGGATCATTTGAAGCTAACATTTGCAAACTACTGACTGAGTTTAAGAACAGCCAAAGGAATTTGCTTGGCATAATGTGTCTTCAAATGTCACAAAGTTCAATGTTGTACTCTGGCTGTCTGTTTTACACTTGCAGGTTTAACAGCAAAAAAGCGTGCACTCCACTCGCTCCGGCCGACATGACAAAGCGTCGCCGGTCTGATATGAGATGTGCAGTGCTTCTGTCGTAAGGCAAGCGTTTAAGTGATTGACAGGCTCATCCCCCAATGATCACAGTGTCATTTCCAGATTGACAGGCAAATACTCCAATCATGACAACGCCACTCCTGGGGTGCTCTCGCACATCCCAACTAATTGATCTTATATTTCATATATACTGTATTAGTTTCAACACAAATATAAATGAACAGCAATCAAGTCTTTTAAGTCATCATGTCTCTTAAATTCCCAAAGTCCAAGTCAAGTCTTAAGTCTATTAGTTTTTGTCAAGTCTAGTGCCTCGAGTCAACTCAAGTCCAAGTCACAATGACATAAATCCACATCTCTGCGCTGTCTTCAGACAGCACTACTACACAGGCAGCAAATACAGGTAGCTAAGTCAAACAACATATATCCAGAGGAAAAGCCATGAGAAAAAAAAACATTCACATGGGATAACTGGTAGTCCCTTCACCATTTGAAAAAAAAAACAACTTGGGGTGTCCTTCGAGCGGGATTTCACATTGAGTTCTTTCAATGCACTAAAAGCTGCACCCTTTTTAAGAAACTGCCAGGCACTGATTGAAGGGCCTGGTTACCATGCAAACCCCAGCCTGTTGCTGGGGTGACTATCCCAAAGTGCTTCCTGGGTAATTTTCAAGGTCACTTGGTTTGTGCATGCCTATGTGGTGCAGATGGGTCCACCCTCATTTAGAGCCCAGCAGGAGCTCTTTCATTATGCCCGGTGAATGGCCTCATTCATCCACTTCACCTCGATTGGTCACACTGAGTCTCTTTGAGCGCCCAGGACAAACTTTTCTCTCATTCTACCTCCTGATCTTCTACGCACCACCCACCTCAGTCATGCTTAATTTTAGTTCTTGAGCATGTGCTGGTTGAAAGTTTGGTAATAGATCTCGGGCAGCAAAGTATTATTCATTGATTAATATATAACACAATTTTCCAGGCAACAGAACTGCATATGGTTAGTTTTTAGGATGATCTATTTACTGTTCGTTGGGTATGGCAACAACCTATTAATTTCTTGGAAAATTTTTGTCATGAATGAATCTTCCAATCTTTTAATTTTATCTTAATACTTCATCTCAGTAAAACATTTTAGAAAATCCAATGCTTCCAACTGGTGGAGGTTGTTTGAGAGGAAACTTACTTGCAATCCCTTATCTAAACCCTATCAAACACCTTTAGGATGGAGGTGAAGGTATCGTACTTTAATTTCCACGCACAATGTACTGGGAAATTTGTTCGATGTATCTAACCCAGTCCTGAGGTGCCATGGGCAGCAAACTCGAAATGCTCTGGGACCAAACCTACATGTTGTTGACAGCAACACATATTTGTTTGTAGTGGTGGGGGTTGGGTGTGGGGTGTAAGGTTGTGTGTGTGTGGGGGGGGGATTGGTGGGTTTTTCTGGCGGTAGGGATTTGGTACTAAAAACCCAGAAAACACCCACACCCCACACTGTTATGGGGAGTTGCAAGCAAAACCACACACATAAATCCCAAAGTTGGATGTTCAGTCGTATTTGAACATAACGTGCAGGATGACATGAAAGCTCATGCATTGAAATATCAAAAATTTAAAGCGGGATACGAGTTTCTCGTCAAATGTTAGCATTTCTTTACTTTAAAGTGAAGTCAATTTTTATTTTTTAAGAATATTTTGTATGAAAGCCCACTAGATGAAACAGGGCTGATAAATATTGCGTTTGTGGAATAAGTGTTAATCCACTCGTTTTTAGCCATCTCTGGGGCCGGCCATTTTGTATTCTGTCGACTGAAAATGACATCGCAACTGCTCACAAAGACCAATCACGGCTGACCTGTTTTCTGAATCTGAGCAGTGATTGGTCGTTGTGAGTAGTTGTGATGTCATTTTCAGTCGACAGAAGACAAAATGGCCACCCCCAGAGATGGCTAAAAACGAGTGCATTTTGCTGCTTAATTTATATTCCACAAACGCAAAATTAACCAGAATGCCGTGTTTCAACGAGTGGGCCTGCTGGGAACATACTCTTGAAAAAAACATGTTTGGGTTGATTTCCACTTCAGATGTTCTTTGTATTATACATATGATGTTATTGAGATGCTGCTTGTAGGGGCCCAGTTTTTTTAATGAACTTTTCTAGGGGCCGCTGATATGTTTTACTCGCCTGTAAGGGTTGAAAGTATTATGGCTAAGTGCCTCCATACTCGGGTTACAATATGACTTTTCATAATATTTATTTTTTTCCGCTTGAATAAATTCAGTTAATTTCAATTAATTTTCAGAGCAACTTTGTTAGCTTTTTTTTAAAGCTTTGTTTTGGTTTCATATTTATTAGCTTAGTTTTACTTTTTGATTCATGGATTATTTGTCAAGTGCAAGATAAAAAAAAAGATCACTAACTATTGTGTAATAAAGTAAAATAAACTACAGTTCTCAAACTACTGTTGGCCGTACTTGTTTTGTATGGGAATATAGCAATACCAAAATAAATGCATCTAAAATGAACTCAGAAAGCTCATGTAAGATGTTAGCTGTCAAAGATGAAAATTAAGGATATTTCCACTATAGTTATAGTTAGTTTTATGCAAGTAAGATGTATTTTCAGTTAGTTTTTAGTTAGTTGGCATTTTTATTTCATTAACATTTCTTTTTTGAATTTTAGTTTATTTTCTGTTGTTAGTTTCTGTTAATTATAATAACTTTGCTCCATACTCCAAATGTAGTTTTTATTCAAAATGTTCTCTTTGTGTCTCTGACTTGGTCCAGAGGCATCCTAGAAATATTCCATTTGAGCTGAGCATCATTCTCCCCCTAAGGTACTATAACTGCAGCACTTAGCAAAGCCTGTGGGTCCACTATATTTTTCTTGCCTTTAAGTGAGTCCCAAGTTTGAAATGTTGCAAAGTGACTAATTGTCCTGGGTTGTTCGTATGCCAGGAACGAGATACGCTTTAACTGGTGAGAGAGCCGACCATTTTTTTTTTCTCCCACTCACCTCCTGGCTCACTATCTTTCTCCTTCTTGCAGCAGATTTACCCACACTGCTTCTCAAACTACTGAGCTGTAAAATTGAATGGAGGCTAGGCAAGATTCAAAATGAAACTTGGCATTGTGGACGCACTAACCTTGAGGAGGGTCACTGCTGCTGGCGGCACCTAAAAAGATGGAAACAGAATATCAGCCATTTTGGACTGAATGGAAGGTAAGGACGAGGACGGACCAATGTTATCGCAATTACATTGGTTTGTAATGAAACAACAAAAAAAAGTGTTTGCTGATGAAATGCACAGTACAAATATTACGAATATTACTAAAACGGTGTGCTGCCATAACAGCCCCAATAAAACTAGCCGCTGTAATGAAAGAGAAGTGTGTACTGACCCTTGAATATAATGTGAACAATCAATTACTAGGACTCACAGACAGAGCTAAGGATTAGATGGGCTCAAATGGAGCATCAGTCCCACACACTATCATTTGCAGGAAAATTACTTCGGTAATGAAGAATCTAGGCCCATAAATCCTTGTGGCCTCACCTTCCTTCGCCGCCCAAGTTCCGTTGGGGAGCTAGTAAAAAAAACCCTTTAAAAAATTCATAGTGCAATTTTGCTCAAATCCCTCCTAGCAAGCACAATTATGGAACTTTCATCTCAATTGATTTATGTCCCCGGCTAGGAGAGGGACGTGCATGGCTTAGAGACAGGTGGGGCTCAAAAAGGGGAAAGGATAAACAAGTGGTAAATCGTTGTTTTTAAAAGGGAAGGGCCTAGGTATTTGTCACTTTCAATGTGTGTTGGTTGCATCATGAATGACAGGGAGGTGTTTGAATGGCGGGGAAAGAGAGAAGGGAAAGGAGCAATTGGAAAGTGAAAGGAGGGGGTGAGGACCCGAGGCGGGGGGGAGATGGTAAGCGGAATTCCATTTGATTAATAACACTAATCAAATTATACAGTGTTCCTCTGTGTCCTGAAATCTGGGGCCATAATGTCCTCTAATGCCGAGGTTCATGGAGCTAAACTTCAGAGGGAAAACACGGCGCTGGCTGCTGCACGCTTTAATGAAGGCAGTAAAACATCCATTTCCAGAAGCATGAAATGAAAGGCAAGATTGTAGATGTGCACCCAGTGGCTCAGCAACTGCACAAAAATGGAAGGCTGTTAACACAAAAGACAGTGTGAGACAGTGAGAGGCGGAGAGAGGCAAAGGTCCTTGTAAAAAAAAAAAAAAATGAAGAAAAGAGAAAAGGGCAAGAAAGTCAACAATAAGGGAACAGAACCAGAAACAAATGATAAAGCGGGGTGCCGAACACAAGATAGCTAGACTCACTCAGATAGCTGATTAAAGATGAACCAGGAGTCTGTGATACTTAAAGCGCGAGCACAATGCATCACTATTTAGTTGCAGATGCACCTAACCACAACATTGTCCTCATACATCACAATTCCACAGCACATCCCTTTGTGTTAACCCCTCGGTCTTTCTCTCCATCCATCCATTCATGCGTCCAGCCATGCCTTCATTCCTCCATCCATCATTTATCTGCTGATGGCTTGTACACACAAGGAGCCACTGTCACTTTGCTTTTGCACAGCCATCTATCACAATATCAGGTCAGCTAATTTCATACAACATGAATATGATGACGTAGAACAATAGTTCTCTGACACTGGAAAGTGGCTGTCCGTGGGAGGTTTTCTTAACATTTTCGGGCATTCTACTAAATTGCGATATAACTCCAGTAGGGCCAAGCACAATTTACTTGATTTGTCAAAGTTGGAATCTCTCAGTACCTAAGATACTATTCCATTATGATTCAGAGGGCCCTTAAAATGATTACAGATACTTCAATACTTCAATAACACCTCAGCAAGTGTTTATCTCAATAACAATTATTAAAACAAAAAGGTGTATGCATTAGCATTAAACATTTGCTAACAATTGTTTCTCATCATTGCATAATTAATTTGTGTGTAATCAAATTAATAGCAAAAACAAACAGAACAGTGTTTACACTTTATCACATTCTTGTCACACTTAAATTAATTAAGTCATACACTCTAAGTCACACATTATTAAAAGAATCGGACATCGCAATATCATGCATTCGTGTCTCATGCAGAGTGCTAAGGCGCTCACTCAGAAATAACACGTCACCGATGTGTGAAAGTGGTGACCTTCCTCACAGTCACAATAACAGACGGCGCACGCTCAGGTTTTTAGGCGCCATATCTTCTAGGTTATGTTGGTTGGTTTTGTATCATCTGAGGCAGTTACCAGCTTTAACCATGCATTCATTGTGCTTGCAAGAGATGCTATGAAAAGGAGATTCCCAAGACATGATGAGTGGGTGATTTACATGGCATACCAATCATATCAGATTTTATTGGTGCATATTAATACTGAAAGTGAAAATTGAGATGGATTAAAGATGGTTTATGTTGTTGCCGTACTTACCATTGGTAGTTATGTTTTTTTTTTCAAATGATACCACTTTATTAAGTCACTGCAAATTGTTTATATATTTTTTATTTGGTGGTTTGACTCTTGTGCACATTCGGGCGAAACTTTATGTTTTGTATTTGAGGTGTCTTTTGTTATTAGTCCAGTTTTGTTTATATTGGACATATTCATTTGTTCCCGATGTTGGTCTGATAGTGCATTCCTACTTAAAAGTCAATTAAACTGATCGTTAGTCAATCACAGACCAAATGATGATATTAATAACAATCATACCTGACTATTTTTTAAGGATGCAGTGAAAAAAATGTAGCTCAAACAATTTGCGGAAAAG